>NW_007578496.1:47790-52572 GCF_000690725.1 Stegastes partitus
AAAATGCACCAGAAAGTGTCAGATTTAAATCTACTATAATAAAAATCCAATGAGAGAGTTCAGATAAATAACTTTCAAAAAAATGAAAATATAGCTTGAATAACATAATTTCTCTCATTTGTATGATCAACCACACTCAGGTTAATGTTGAATTAAAACATTAATAAAATATCAGTGCTGTTTCGATAACTCACTGAGGTCAAATATTTCAGTTTTCAGATTCGATGTCTGTGGTTCGTATGGTGCTTATGATTTATCCATAAAAGACAGACACTCAGTGAACACTGCAAGAAACAAAAGCACTTTGTTTCCAACTGTATTTCATTTCCTTCAGCTTGTAAACTGCATGTCCAGGTCACACCCATCTTTTTTTTTTTTCATAAACGACTCACTTCCTCTTTCCTCTTCACTTGTGTGACATCTCTGCCCTGCCACACAAAAACCAAAGCACCCGTCTCTGTGCTAATCCTTATAGGAAAAGTGTGAGTTATGTTAAGGCTGCTTGTGTAGGTGTGTGTGTGTGTGTGTGTGTGTGTGTGTGTGNATTGTTACAATATGTCTTTGTCAATCTGAATGGCCGAAAAGCTAACCTTTCCAAAGCAGCAATTTATTTTTAAAGGCATTTTGAAGAACTCATAAATAAATTTAAATGTATTGAGAACAAATGCTCTTATTCTACTGCAATATTGAAGGTCTTGTTTATGACTGTGTGTATTTGCAATATTTATTTATATGGCAGAAAATACATTATTTGTCATCGTTTTGGTTTTCATAGTTTTAAAAAAAACCCTCTCTGTGTGTGTACAACAATGCAGTGGAAAACACTTATGTCTAAAACTGTCCATAAATAGGCTGCGAGTCCCCGCTAATCTTCCTTCCTTTACATAAACACTACAGCACACCAAGTTGCGCTCGCACACCACCGACTTCCCTTCCTTGCAACAAAGATATTTTCATTATCGCCGCAAGTTTCCCCAACTGACACACACATGTGCGGACGGAGAGATAACAATGGTCATCCTGGGGGTTGTTCTGATCGGGCAGCGTGTCAGGATGGCTGAGAGGGAGCGGAGGACCCCACCCAGCCTCCCATCGGTCGACACATGACCTCTCATGACCCCTTCGTTGTGTGTTACAAATGTTGTGGGGACGTGAATCTGTTTACACAGTCCTATTGTTGGGGTTTGACTTCCTGTTGGGAACAAAAAACAAGTCCCCATAATGTAAATCAATATATTTTAGGGTGAACAGCTGGTTTGAGGTTGTTTGTTCACATGTGCCTTCTCTCCCTCTGCATTGCGATGGAGGCTGAAGTGTTTCAGGAGGTCAAAGGTCAACTAAGGGGACAATCCTCACACCCACATACCATCATTCTTCTCAGAGAGTCATCTTACAAGTCCTGTAACTTCTTGGATGATTTGATTGCATTCATGGAGCACTTTCCCAGATTCTGAGGCAGAACTGTGAGGTTAGACTGTTCAGGGAGAAGGGAGGCCGTTTGATTAGTTTGGGTCAGCGGTTGGAGTTGTGGGCTGGTGGGACGGAGGCATGAAAACAGAGTTGATGTCTGGGATTCCTTTGGCTGCAGTCTGACCAGAATAACTGAAAGGAGCATCTGAAATTCTTTTTCCTCACTCCAGCAACATTTATGTTCATGCTGTTGCTCATATCTGCATAATATAATCCCCCTCTCTTATCTATGCGAGGTGGATAGTTGTCACTTACTGCTCAAAATGAAAGTATGTGGAGAACGTAAAACTAGAAGGTTGTTACTTTTGGTTAAATATGCAGCTTATACAAGTGTGATGGGGAAACTTCTAGTGCACACACTTTGACACTGTTTGAGGTAGGAGGCATGTTTTGTCCAAGAGTTCAGTCGTAGCTTTTAAATAGCTATGAATAAAAAATGAGACCTAGTTTCTTAGTGAGAGGGATTAGGTTATTGTTACTGCACCAGTCGTTCTTTTTTTGATAGGGTGGAAATCTTGTGTGGAAGGAGGTGATAGTCAAACATGCATTACAAGATAAAAGAATAGCTTTAGATTCTGGGAAACATCCATCCATTGTCTATACACTGCTTAATCCTCACTAGGGTCATGGGGGGCTGGAGTCTATCCCAGCTGACTTAGGGTGAAGGCAGGGGACACCCTGGACAGGTCGCCAGTCCATCGCAGGGCTACACTTAGAGACAGACAACCAAGCACACTCACATTCACACCTACGGACAATTTAGAATCACCAATTAACCTCAGCATGTTTTTGGACTGTGTGGGAGGAAGCCGGAGAACCCGGAGAGAACCCACGCTGCACGGGGAGAACATGCAAACTCCACGCAGAAAGATTCAAGTGCCCCCACCGGGACGCGAACCGGCGACCTTCTTGCTGCGAGGCAACAGTTTCTGGGAAACAGTAATTGAAAATAGAACAGTATTTAAAAACAGAAGAAACAGCAAATCTAACTCAGTCATAAAAGCCTCTCGACAGTTATTTACATATTATATCTTGCTTGTTTAATCCAAACAAAAATTGGGGAATTTCCTGCTCTCAGCCAAGAAACAGTCCAACACATCACCCTCCTCCTTTTTTCTACACTTGTGCACAGATTATTCCGTTCAGTCTTGGGCTGTGTTTTTGTTTTAATTTCCACCAAAGAAAAGAAAAAAGAAAAAAAAAAACAGTCAGCAACAGCTCCACAACGATAAGGACAGATTGTACAACCTTGGAGTGGATTCGCAGGAAAGGACCCAAATGGAGACACAACAAGCAGGCCGGTGAAAGTGACGGAAACTTAAATCCAAAAAAAGCAAAGCAGCATTACAAAGGCAAGAAAAACTAAAAATCTATATGATTTTTATTTAAAGGTAACTAATCCAAACAGGAAAAACACAAACCTGGTAAACATGAAGAGCACATATAAGGTGGTCAGGCTGGGATAGATAAGAGAACAACAGGACAAAACAGGACAAAAAGCAAACACTATGTGTACACACACAGGGAGCTAATTGGGAGACAAGACACAGGTGAAACAGATGAGAAGGGAGGGAAAAGGACAGAATCAGGAAGTAAAGACAACAAGAGGCACACAAGGACATTAAATGACAAAGTAAAACAGGAAATGAACCTACACAGAACAAACCCTTAACAGACTCTATGAGTACGAAATGGAGAATTTTGAACTTAAGTAAGTGTCAGTGTTTCAACAGACCAGACTGGAATCTGAAAGCAGTTTCTTTACTTCCACCGCATTAAAACTGTTATTTAGAAAATGAATAACAGCTTACTTCGTCCTAAGTCAGCTGGGATAGGCTCCAGCCCCGCCGTGCAAGGTGGCGCAATTGGTAGCACTGTTGCCTCGCAGCAAGAAGGTTGCCGGTTCGCGTCCCGGTGGGGGCACCGGAATCTTTCTGCAGTTTGCAGGTTCTCCCCGTGCAGCGTGGGTTCTCTTCGGGTTCTCCGGCTTCCTCCCACAGTCTAAAAACATGTTGAGGTTAATTGGTGGTTCTGAATTGTCCATAGGTGTGAATGTGAGTGTGCTTGGTTGTCTGTCTCTAAGTATGGACCTGCGATGGACTGGTGACCTGTCCAGTGTGTCCCCTGCCTTCGCCCTAAGTCGGCTGGGATTGGTTTCAGCCCCCCGCGACCCTAGTGAGGATTAAGCGGTGTATAGATAATGGATGGAATAACAGCTTAATCAAATTTGATGCCCCAGAATCACACAAATTCATTCATGTTAGTCACAGTATCACCAGGTGGCCTCTTCAGTGAATGTGGCACGCTCTACAGCTTTCACAAAATACAACATTTTGCTTTTCCAAATAAGGATTAACACATAAATTATAGATTTCTGGAATAGCTGGAAGGCAGATTTGGCTCCCTTTGGACAAACACAGACCAGCTCAAAGTGATATTGATCTTCTCATCCCACTCTTGGCAACAAAGCAAACAGAAATATTTCGCAAAATGTCAAACTACTACTTTGCAGCTTGTTATTTGTTAGTTACTGTAAGTGAATGGGGACTCCATGCTTATCAGAGGAAGTGTGCCGCTGTTTGCATCCTCCTCAGGCCAACAGGACATGCTTCTTGCAAATAAAAGCCATTTTAATTATTATTTTGTGATGTATTTTTGTAGCATTTCATCATCTGTGATCACGCTGTCAGAACACAATGCGTGTGACACAGTTTAAAGCTGATACTTGTCTCATCATCTCAGTCTAAATTATCGAGTGATGACATTTATGTGCATTTGTTATCACTCGGACAGTCTCCACACTCAGCAACGCAAAACACAGAAACAAAAACACATGCACATACTTGTACACAGTGTGTATTTTATGATGATGTGCAGCTGTTTTGCATGTTTAACCCCTTTGGGCGTGTGTTGCTTTGCATTATCGTTGGACAGAGTGACAAACATTCCTGCTTCTGGATTGTGGAACAAACTTTTACACAAAGGCCAAAAATGTCTGTCTTGCAACACCCGAAACAGTTTGTCAAACACCAGTGTCCAAATCCCTGCTGCTGTCCGGAGACACTCACGTACTCGCACAAAGGTCAACTAAGGTGCAGTTCAAAGGGGACGACCCAGCGTGACCGCAGCAGCTGAGCATTTCATAAGAGAGGGAGGCGAGAGGAGGAGGTGGACGGAGGGAAGATCTGAGGGAGAAGAGACGCAGAGGAGGAATCCAAACCAGAAGAATGATATTCTGCTTTTTGGGGTGGTATCTCTAAACACCACACTCATTTCAATAATAGAACAGAACAGAATTACTTTATTAATCCC
>NW_007578496.1:53616-77983 GCF_000690725.1 Stegastes partitus
TGTGTGTGTGTGTGTGTGTGTGTGTGTGTGTGTGTGTGTCACTTCGTGATGTACTGATGCACCGTCCAGAGATTTGACGGTTGATGTCATCAGTCAAATGTCACAGAAAAAAATGACACAACTGTTTAGATATGGTTATTATTATTATTATTATAGAGAATAAACCCTAAATATTTTATATGATTTTTATTCATGCCAGCTGTGTTAAAGTAACTCATCTCTTTGGAATTAGATGAGAAGATTAACACCATTCTGATATCTGTCCAATAAATTTAACACTAAAACCAGCAGCCTGTTTCAAACTATAGAACTCATTCCCTTTCTGACAAAAGGACAGTTGACACTCAACAATATTATCAATATTTTTATCACAATATTACTTTATCAGTAGTATGTAAAATTGCATTTTTGTTCAACGGTGTGCAATATCCAGAAATGCAACATCAGCTACATTTCTGTTTTTTTTAAAGTGATTTTAAAACACCAAATGACAACAACCTACATCATAGTTCTTGTAGCTTACACTTGCACATGTGATTTTTTTCTTGTTTTTTCTACTTTCATATTTGCACAATCCTTTTTTCATTTTAAAAAAAAACTGTTGTTCAATTTTGTCAATGCAGCTGCTGCTTCATTTCATTGTACATGGTGCAATGACAACAAGGTATTTATTGTCTATGCTCAATATCAGTTTCAGTCTCTTGTGCAATATTTAAATAGTGTGCAATATTATTTTGTTAACATTGCCAGCAGTACTTCTAATTTTTCTATTCTACTTTTACTTTAGCTTACATATTTTTTTAATTTTTATACGTACACCATGCTTATGTCTTATTGGCATTTTATTAGGTAAAGTATTTGAGCTCATGTTGTTGCATTTTTTTATGAACAATATCTGGCTCAAGAATTTCCTTTTCGGATGAATAAAGTTCAGCTTTATACTATCTGTTAGTTCAGCTTAGCATGAAGACTGGAAACTCAAAATTCGTTAGAGTCAGTTTTGTTTTCATAGCTTGAATTTGAAATTGAATTTCCCTTCTGGGATAAATAAAGTATTTTTCATTTCATTTCATTTCATTTCATTTCATTCATTTCGCCATCAGTTCACTTGTGTTATCCCTGTATTCTACAAATATGCTCAATACACATTAAAACTCACTGGCAATACAGAAACTAAAATGTAATTTGGCTCCCTGTCAATAAATCCATTATCTCATGTGAATAATAATGTCTAATATATGATACATAGTTCCAGTTAACAGTTTATCCGAGCAATGTCCCCAGGAGTATGTCATCGTCTTTTCTCTTTTTTCAAAGAACTGCTTCTCTATTTTCAGTGCTTCCATGAAAGGGTGTGGAGAGGCAGGGGGAGGAATACTAAAGAGGAAAGAGGAAGGATATTAAAGTCATTTTTTTCTGTCCTGTTCATACAGATATGACACATCAGATGCATTTCATAGAAACACACTCATGGGATTTTTGTGAAATGAGTTTTCTATTTGATGCATCCACCATGATGCACAGATCAGTGCCCAGACAACACAACACAACTCTAGTTTTAATACGCTATGTTCTGCTGCCGTGTGCACGTGAAAGCAGCGGTGAGCAGTGAATGAAGCTTGTTAATGGTTTGTGTGAACAAGCTTGGCCGTTGAGTTAACACAAAGAAAATATCACGTTACACAGTCTCGACAGTGCAAACAGTTGGAGGCGGGGAAGGCTCACGGACATACAAAAACACACACAAACACAAGAGCTACACAAATTTGCAGCTCTTAGAAAAGTATATACCAGCAATGATCCTTATTTAACGACTCTTGCACAAACTAACAGGACTTTTTAAAATTATTGTTATTATTTAACTCACACAGACAGAATGTGCAGCCATACACAGACACACATGCAAATTCTTGCAAACACATCTCCTTTGTTCTCTGATTACAGAGTCAGACGAGCAACGCTCTGTCGACCAATCAGCTCCTCAGTGCTGTCAGTGAGCCAATAAAGCAGCTTGTTCATAAAGTTTAAATGTGTTTGAATGGATGGAATTTGAAACTACAAAGACACACATAACCTGGTGTGCAAACCTTTCTAGTGTTTTTTTTTTTAGAAGATACAGCGTTGTCAAATTAACTGTTATTAGTCTAATTATATGTATAAATGTCGGCTGTGCTGTTGATGTTTCCTGAGGATAATGTTACTCATTGGACGTTACAGCAAAATGACTTCAGAGGTCCTTCTGAATCACTGTTCTGTGTTATGAACCTCAGATTTCCTCACATTACCATGAACATAATGATGCAATGACAAACGGAGCAGCCTTCAAGTTAAACTTGATTACAACAAGCTTTGTGTCAACAGAAACTGTCATTAATGTGTTCACTTCTGCAACTTGAATTCAGATTTGTATTAAATTTGAATAATAACATACCTTAGACATTTTTCTGTCTGTTTTTGTCCTGTATGTGTAGTCTATGTGAGTTTAGCTTTTCCTGGCAAAACAGAATCACCATCACTCCCTAGTGGACAGCTGAGTTCTAATGATGAGCTAATTTTGGAACAATAAATTAGCGTCTTGTTGTTAATTTAGTTAAATGAAACAGTGTGGATCAAAAACAACACTGAATACTGTCAAATGCTCAGCAACAATAATGTTTTCCAGCTTACACATGCTAGCTTTTTAATAAAATTACAAAACAATCTAATCTATTTTGTTAATAAAAGGCAACAGCCTGGGAAACTGTCTGTGGTACTTATTTGTACAGATGTAGGTGGAAAATGTGAAAAGTTTGGAGGATTGTGGTTGACAAAGGAAAACAATACTTTTTTTAAGATGATTTTTCCTGGCGTTTTTGCCTTCATTAGTTAGGACAGTGAGAGAGTGAGACAGGAAAGGGGGGAGACCTGCAGGAAATTGCAGTGAGCAGGAGTCGAACTCACGATCGCTGCATCATGGAACTATAGCCCCTATTCATGAGTCCCCCGCTCAACCAGGTGAGTTATAGGGGCACCCTAGGATATCAATGCTTTGTCATACAACTCTGTGTATACAATTTTAAAGATTAATGAATGAGCTCACTTTTTTTTTTTAGCACAAATCTTTGTCAAAAAAATTAAGTTTTCCCTGAAATATAACTGTTTTCCTGACAACTTTCTTACTGTTTTCTTTTTTTAAAAAAAATCTACATGTTTTTTTCCTACAAAATGCTCCACTTTTATCTTTATTAATTATTATTTACTTAGAATATCTTCAGTGTTTCTTTTTGGGTATGTTTCGTTACAAATCCAGAAGAAGAGATGACCTGAGGATTTAAGGTTCTGTATCCGGAACCTTTGAAGGGGGAAGACATTAGCGGAGGGACACCTGTGTAAAGATGGCAGACGTACCAGACAACGCACCGGAACGTGAGTGTTTAAAGTTGCTTTTTTGGGATTTTTATGCCCCAAATACTTTAGTTGAATTGTTTTTTGGTGCTTATAAATATTGTCTGAACTTTACAGTTGTATTAAATTTTAGATAAACGTCCATATTTTCCTCTTTTACTGATGTTTGTATAACTGATGGATTTACTGACGCTACATTCATAATAGTTTTAAATGTGTTTGCATTTAGGGCAGATATCAGTCAGACTGTTCCTGTTTTCGCTAATATTTCTGGTGTATTTTAGCTAAAATTTACCCCCCAAAAATCCCTAGTTGATGTAAGAGGTTAAATGACGCAGTTATTTATGTCTTTTTCGTGAGTAAATTAAAGTCATTGCAGTAAAAAGTCGTTTTTGCCTGACTAAGATGTGATAAATGCACAGAATTAATTAAAGTGCCACTGAATGTATTTGTGTTATAAAATGCGTGAAAGTTTGCTGAGTCATGGTGACAGTTCTGTAGGGTCAGTGTGGAAAGTTACAGCTGATGTAATCCGTTATTTCTTGATAATGAAACCGTTTAGCAGTAAGACATTGTGTGAATAATGTAATATATATATATATATGTATGTATGTGTTTTACTTATCACAGAATTCATAACCCCTTATATTAATTATTATTTGTTTTACCATTTAATCAGTCTCAATAAATTAATCTTAGTCATCTCTCATTTGAAGTAAGTGACATACTTTCGGTGATAAACTGTCAGTTAATGAAATAAAATAACTCTTGAAATCAGGGCTGAACAACTGGGCGAAAATATGTAATTGTAATTTTTCTGATAGATCTTGCAATCGCAATTTAATTTGCAATTTAATTTTACAAAAAGCTTCTGTTTGTATGTACTGTGTGATAGATTTACAACAAGTGATGAAGCATTATCAGATGAGAAGCCATCAAAAGCATGACTGTCACACAAGGAGGATAACATGAGTTTATAAAACCACTGACATGAAAGTTTAAACGCTAGGTCAGATGCACTGTAGTATATCCTAAATTGTAGCCTTTCCGATTTGCATTGCTTCAAATTGTGATTTTGAACAATTAAGTCTTTACGCCTTGTGTAACATTTTATACACAAATCTTCCAAAATTCATCCTGACATGTTGAGTAAAAAGTCTGACATCTTCACTAGAATCTAAATAAAATCTGAGTTTGATGGCATTTTCACCAGCAGGCATTATGGTTTGAAGAACTTAAGGAAATATTGTTTAACTACAGACTTGAGTTCAGCATCAGCCACCAGAACTGGGCCCAGATCATGTTTTGGGTTCTGATCAGTCTGATCATTGGACTCTGTTTTCCTCTTTTAGACTGTCCGGGTACAACAAGCGAGCAAGCAGGAAAGTCTTCATCATGTCAGGGCTGTCCCAACCAGAAACTGTGTGCTTCTGGAGCCACAAAGGCCCCTGACCCTGGTAAGACCACATCTTACTGCTGTTTACATTAAGGCAGGGCTGTTCAACAAATACATATTGGATCAGTAATGAACTGAGGTAGGTTTTTAAAAAAATACAATTTCAAACTGAGGCCTTGTTTTGTCTAATGTGATTCTTGTGGTTCCATTTATCTTCATGTCTCCGCCTCATGTCTCACCTCAGCAATTGCAGAAATAGGAATAAAGCTGTCAACAGTGAAACACAAGATCCTGGTGCTGTCTGGAAAAGGAGGAGTGGGGAAGAGCACCTTTAGTGCACACCTGGCCCACGCCCTCGCCAGTGACACCACAAAGGAGGTAATACTTCAGCTATCGTTTACACCAGCTCCGAGGCACCAGATTAGTCACACACTGTTCCACAAATAAAACTACTGACTTCAGATTTACACATATTATTGCTGGAATAATGTTTCTCTCTGGGTTCAAATAGGAAGGGAACTGCGTTAGAGCTTCTGTTTTTTAAAGAGAGTTTAAAACTGTTATCTGGAACAATATCACATGGTTCTTTTAAACCCCACGATTCAATTTAATGCCACTAGAGGTCGCTGCAGACGTGGTCTGACAGAGGATGAAGGCAATGAAGTTTGGTACGAGGGCAGATTTTTACACTTGAAATGTATTTATTTTTTAATTCTAAGAACTCCAGTCTTTTACCGTGAAGACAACACTAACTGTCAATAATGAAATTGTATGAATTTGTTCATTTAGCGATTGATTGAGTTGAGATCAATTCATAACAGTCACGTAACAGTCTGTAGTATTTAATGAAGCAGCAGTAAGATACCGTTGGACGTTACAAGTCACACAGACAGACATCTACTGCAGTTTTAATGCTGGATATGGAGCTTGTAAGGTAACTTCCCGATCATCTAATGCTGCAGAGTGTCTAAAGCCAGTTTACTTTGAGCCATAGACCTTCCAGATCTTTGCTGTTTGCTGTCGGTCAACACAGACAGACTCGATGTGGGATGTACAGCCAGAGCAAATTGAAATTTGATTCACCTGAAGTAAAGATTAATTAGTTCTCAGATTTAGCTGGTTTCAGGTGTTACTTATGTATGTTTTGCACATTTGAGTGTTTCTGATGTTCCGTACAGACGAGCAGGATCGAACACCTATCACTGTCTCTCAAACCGCTTATGTGCAAAACCATGTTTAGCTGCATACATAACTGCTGTAACACAAAGAATGTGGACACAACCTCACAAAAACATCTCCTCGTCCCTCTGTTGTGCATTTTTGTTTTTGTTTTTGTTTTTTTCTTTTAAGACTTTCTGGACACAAAATATAAAAGTAGATTTTAACTCGCTGAGCTCGGGGAAACTTTTAAAAATAAAGGGATCTTAATTCTAACTTTTAGATTTAGGTCCTTGGTTAAATTTACCAAAATAGGCCAAAAACTAACAGATTGATTCACAGAGCATTTCACCATTTTGTCAATTTATTTATTATTGTTGAGCCTCATTAATACAACCTCTTACAGCAGGGGTGTCAAAAATACGGCCTGTGGGCCAAAACCGGACCGCCAGAGGGTCCACTCCAGCCTGCGGGATACTTTTAAAGTGTTCTTTAATAGTTCCTACTTTAGTTTTATGGTGTGGTTTGTCAGCTCAGGTTGTCAGGAAAAATCATTTCTAGATCCTGACAGCTTGTTTTGATCATAAAATAAAATACTATCTTGTTCAGCTCCAGATACCTGTGACTGAATGTTTTGTGCCTTTGTAGTCCACTGTGGTCTGTAAATTGTAATGCATGTGTGTAAATGATAACTGAAGCATAGTGTTATTAAAACTGCACATATTTTTCTCAAGAAATTTCTGGTTGTTCATAATGTTTTGTGAAATAATAATAGTTCACTAAAGGTGAACATTTTCAGAATGTAGTTGCATTTTTTTTGCACTAAAACAAAGGGATGCATTTGGAGTTGTTTATACGTTGTAATGCTGTGATGCTACTGGTCCGGCCCACTTGAGATCAAATTGGGCTGTATGTGGCCCCTGAACTAAAATGAGTCCGACACCCCTGCCTTACAGCAAAGTAGATGAGGAAGGTCTTTTGTGATTTTGGCATGCAAGCTGTGTTTTTTGAACTGGCGTCTTTCTGTAGCCTTTGGAGCAATATTGGTGCTGAAATGTGGAGAAAGCTTTTCTTAAAGGACTTCACAGGACTCCGGTTATGCCACTTGTTGCGGTCTTTCTTTCTGTTAATGCCACAGCATGCAGTTCAGACTTGTTGCGTCACTTTCAGCCATGTCGAAAGTTGCTAACTGCTATTTAGACATGAAGCCAACACGTTCAGATGCTGTCAGATTTATGAAAGGAGACCATGTCTGAAAGGAGTTAGCAACAATTATTGCCTTTTTAAGAAGTGGTTAAAGCATTTTGTAATTCCAGCCCTTGTTCAGTGTGACCTCACACTCAGTCGAGTAGTCGAGAAATTCTTTGTTTACTCTTTGAGAAATGTCAAGAATTCGTCTTCCCCACCCTCAGTGCTCCATCAGACATTTGTACACGATTGCAAAACTGGGCCCAAGTTTAAGTTTACCCTGCCACACACTGCGCTACTCTGGAGACTAAAGAGTGTTTGTTTGCCTGCTCTCTGTCTCTTTTTCTGGTTTTAGGTTGCACTGCTGGATGTAGATATCTGTGGTCCATCCATCCCGCGGATCATGGGCTTAGAGGGAGAACAGGTAAGATGTCAGTAAGAATCACTTCAGGATAGTTCAAGTACAAAACATATTATTAAGTAAAGATAAGTTGGAACATCTGCTTTTCCACAACATGTAGTTCTCAGAGAGAACACAAGAAAAAATGATTTCTGTTTTATCATACATCTTGTTCATCTTTGAGCATTTTGTTATCATTTGCAGGTTCACCAGAGCGGTTCAGGCTGGTCTCCAGTGGTAAGTCAATTCAAACTGTGCTTAAACGTTAAATTTTTTAAAGGAAACCTCTCATGCTCTAAATGAAAACGTGCCTCTGTGTTGCAGTACGTGGAGGACAACCTGGCAGTCATGTCTATTGGCTTCCTGCTCGGCAGCCCCGATGATGCTGTGATCTGGAGAGGACCGAAGAAGAACGGTGTGTTAACATACATGTGTGTGTGGTGGTTATTTAATGCTTTCCAAATGTCACAACACAACAACCAGTGTGACTTTTGTGTCCAATCAGGGATGATCAAGCAGTTTTTGAGGGACGTTGACTGGGGGGAACTGGACTACCTCATCGTTGACACTCCGCCCGGCACCTCCGACGAACACCTGTCCATAGTCCAGTATCTGAGCTCCACTAACGTGGATGGAGCCGTCATCGTCACCACACCACAGGTACACAGACACATGCTCAAACACAAACTGTCAGCACATTCAGTTTCAAATATGATGATGGGCACGAAATTAAAGTTTTTGCTTTTATCTGAGCAGTTATATAAAGGCCTCTGTGCGGGAGAAACTGCTCTTTTCGGGAAAAAAAGTTTGATATTTAACTGTATTTGGATGCAATCTACATGATATAAGGAAAAATCATCATATTTGATATTTTGTGGAGCATTCTTTGCAGTCAATAACTGCCTTAGGTCTTTAAATGATCTATTTTCCTGGTGAACTCTGAGGCCTGAACAGCTCTTTGGTTGCTTTGGCTTTTGTGATTGTTGTCCTGCTGAATGATAAAAATGTCATCCAATGAATTTCAACACATTTGTCTGAATCTGAGTGAACCGATGGGAAGTTAGCAATAAATGCCAGGTTCATCCGTTCATGTGAGATCCACAACAGAAGTTCTGGTATGTTTGATAGATGAGGTGATGTCCTTTGAGTCATGAGCCCTTTTTTTTTATAATTTTAAATTTTAGGTAGATTTTTGTTTCGTCACATCATAGAACTTTATCACACAGATTCTTTTTGTATGTTTTTGAGAAATTTAACCTGTTCTTTCTATTTTGTCATTCTCTTGCTCAATGACAAGGCAAGATGTTTGTCTGCATCCTATAGAGCAGTCTTGACTTGCTATGCAGTCATGAAGAGTTTTTCTTCTTCACCATGCAAATAATTTTGCTTTTATCACACGACTCCTCAGTCAGATGGGTCGTTTTCTAGTTTTCCTGTGTCCATCTGCTTTTATAGGCTGCATTCTTTTTTAAAAACTTGATATTATGTTGTTCACTTGCATGGTCACATCTTTACTCCACCTCAACTTAACAGATAGAGGCTTTATTGTCAGTGTATGAAATACAATGAAACTTGTGTGGCAACTCATAACAATCAGTAGCAGTGCAACATGGAATATTTTTTTTTTTTAAAAAGTGGGTGGGAGGAGTGATGGAGGCAGCATCTCTGGGAAAGAAGCTGTTCTGTAGTCTGTTGGTTTGTGTTTTTAAAGTCTTGAATCTCTGGGGTCTCTGGCAATGTTGCTGGCCTTTTTTCCTGGCACTCCTGAAGTCCACAATGTCTTGGTAGTATTCAGTACCAGGTCACTTTTGGAAAACCAGCTGACTAGGCGCTGGACCTCCTCCCTGTAGTGGGTCTCGTTGTTGTCAGTTATTAATCCCACTACGGTGGTGTCATCAGCAAACTTAACAATTGTGTTGGAGGGGTGGATGGGGGTGCAGTCATGTGTGAAAAGGGTGAAGAGGGCCGGGCTGAGGACGCAGCCCTGAGGTGCACCTGTACTCAGTGTGAGTGTGGATGATGTGAAATCAATGAATAGCATCCTAACGTAGGTGTTGGGATTCTCTAGGTGGGACAGAGCCATGTGCAGTACAGTTGAGATGGCATCTTCCGTTGATCTGTTCACTCTGTAACCAAACTGGTGGTTGTCCAGATCAGCAGGAATGGTGCCCTTGATGTAGTGAAGAACCAGCCTCTCAAAGTACTTCATTGTTATTGGTGTCAAGGCAACTGGGCGATAGTCATTCAGGCATTTTACTGCCTGTTTCTTGGGCACAGGCACTATGATGGTAGACTTGAGGCATGTGGGGACTACAGCCTGCTGTAAGGACAGGTTGAAGATGTCTATAAACACGCCTGCCAGCTGGTCTGCACATGACTTCAGGGTTCGGCCCCGCACCCTGTCCGATCTTGTTGCAGGACTAACGTGCAGTAAAATGCTTTGCGTACCTGCTCTGATTGGTCAGACCAACACGACACTTCCCTCTCCACCAGGGCTGTCCGCTTCAGCCGCTGCTTGTACCTGGGCAGAAGGAGGATGGAGGCGTGGTCTGAGTCTTTGCTGCATAGCCGTCTCTGAAGGGAGAATAACAGTGGTCCAAAGTTCTATCTCCGCTGGTGGAGAAGGCAATGAGCTGGCGAAGTTCCGGCATCACCTTCCTCGGGTTGGCACTGTTAAAATCCCCGGCCACGATGAGGGCTGCCCCCCGGTGGTTAGCCTGGTAGCTGGAGATAGCCTCATGTAGCTCGGCTAATGCAGCGTCCGTGTCCGCCTGCAGGTGGATGTAGACGGCGCTGAAAATAACGGAGGTGAATCCCCGGGGGAGGTAAAAAGGCCGACATTCGATGGTTGAAAGTTCCAGGTTGAGCGAGCAGGACTTAGAGAGGACACACAACATCTCTGCATCAGTTGTTGTTGGTTATGAGACAGACACCCCCGCATTTGGACTTGCCCAACTCAGCCGTTCTGTCCATACGATGAACTGTGAAGAACTCCGCTGGTTGAACGGCGTGGTCCGGTATGGTGGGGGTCAGCCATGTCTTTGTGAGGCAGATGATGTTGCAGTCTCTTGTGTCCCTCTGGTACCTGATCGTGGCTCTGAGCTCGTCCAGCTTGTTGTCCAGGGACTAGACGTTCGCGAGCAGGATGCTAGGCAGTGGTGGTTGGTGTGCTCGTAGCCTCAACCTGTTCCTAATGCCGGCTCGTTTCCCCCGGGGCCTGTTACACTGCCGGCGTCCTGTGTCGCTGTTGTTGACGGCCCCCCGCAGGATCTCACCGGGCCAGGACGCACCAGCAGAAAAACTGTTGTTTTGTGGTAATAAGCCAATGTTCACCAGGGTGTCTCTGTCGTATTTGATACGACGAGGACACAGCATGGTGAACGCCGTACAAAAAGATAAATTAAAGCAAAAAGATAAACAAAAACAATTTTTTAAAAAAGTTGCATTAGTGCCGGAGCAGGTACAACGGCTGCCGCACTCACTGCCGCCATCTTGAAGACAGTGAAGAAACATGGGACGGAGCTGCTGAAGAGTACAGATAGTTATTATAAAGCTACTTAAACAAAGTTCAGACTTGACACCTTAATATGTTATGTTATGTTGCGTTAAAGCACACAACCTAATAAATGATTAACTATCCAAATCATCTCAAAATAAACGAAGACCAGTAACTCTAAAGGGAAATTCCACCTTATATGGTCTGGGTCTATTCTCAAAATAGTCTGCGACTACTTTCACTCCTGATCTGACCTCTTGTACTTCAGTTGGTGATTTTTCTACATTTCCCAGAATGATTTGCAACTGCCTAAAGTTGCACCTTCAGCCGGTGGTTCATGTGTAACGTGAGTAATTAGGATAGTGATTCTTATAGTCACTTAATAGGAACAATGAAAGCTGTCTGCGAGCTAGAAGGTACGAAACGCCCACCTGTAACGGCTGTGTTGCGTTATGCAGCTGTGCACGTAGGGAAATTAGTATGTCTGTCTGTTTGTGACACAACAGTATGCTAATGTATTTCTAGCCCATGTTCAATGTGAAGTTTTTTATAGTCTAGACACCAGTCCTCTCTTCAGCTACAGGTTTAATCCACTGCACAAAAAAACTCTAAAGTACCACTCACTTGTGGGGGCTAATGAAAAGTAAGAATATAAATAGTAGAGGCAGATGAAGAGAAAATGACCATCGCTAGTTCTTAAATTGCACTTTCATACCTTTTCCTAACCTTAACCAAAACAATTTTATGAGCATAAACTTTATTATTCCAGAATTATTTATGAACTGTTTTATATACATGATATAAATGGTTCTATGTGACACAGTGTTGTCCAGGTACAGGCAGATAATTACATCCTTTCAGTCATTATCGTGGCACTGTGGCTGATAAAACTGTTTTTATTTCCCTAAATGTTTTTACAACATGGCAGCCAATAAAGAATGCCTTTTTAATTGTAGACCGATAAACATCTGTGCTGATGTAACAAAGCCTGTCATGGCCCCATAAAAGATTACGGTTCAGCATGTTTAGCAGGTATTTGTTTGCACAAAACACAGTCAGAGAATTGAAATTTTACCAACACAATCATAAAATACAGAAAAGCTGTGCAGACAAACAAACAAACAAAACCCTCCTCTTAAGGTTTTTAAAGAATCTGTAGGTGGTATTCAGTAGAAGAATGAATGAATGAATTTTATGTTATGAATACAACAATACATTTTTCTTCACCTGAGGGCTGCGCTATGAAGCAAGTTTGACATAGCTGGGATTTCGTCGTGTAAGTCGGCTCAACAAAAACTAAAGCCCCAGTCAGAGACCACGGGTATCACAATGGTGGTCATTAAGTTTCTTTGTTAACTCAAACTTTCTGCTTCAAGCTTCATTAAACGTATCATGTGACTCTTCTTCCGCACAAAATGAAAAGATTGCGTGCAGCTGCTTCAGTCGACAGGTTGTCGCGATTGGGAACAATGAGGAATATAAAAATATATGATGGTCAAAAGCACTGCTACTGCAAATGATGCAAGACAGGAATGCTGGTAGAAACCTGTTCATCGTGGGTTAATATATTTATTCTACCGATCAATGCAGCTGCACATTTAAGCTGTTAAACTTTAAACTTCATATGTTCAAACGCATATTGTATTGAAGTGCATTAAGGTCTGACTCTGTCCCATAATGAGGGATTTCACTTTAATTTTCAGGCCAAATCAAAGTTAAATTAGTGTTAGTGATTTAATTTTCTCTCTGATAAATACCAGTAGAACAATCGGTTTTATGATGTGTTTTCTATCAGCTGCAGTAAACAGGCTTGTCAGTAAGTCAGGACCAAAGACAAAAGCATATTTCTGTGATTTCTGCATCACCAGCTGTATACGTGTGGATTACTAGCGTACAGCTCAACAAGGTTTTGCAGATACAACATATTCCCCGAGCTGAGAATCTGTATCACTCGAAAAGAATCACCAGGAAACGATTTGAGTCTTACAGCTGATTTACATCCAGAACTCTGAACATAACCTGCTGTCGACCAGGTTAGCACCACAGCATCAGTTACCATGGTGATCTAGCTTTGCAACAGCAGTTACCATGGTAATGTAGCAGGTTAAGAGAGATACCCCTTGTGACACTGAAAACTCTCACTTAAAGCTCAACGTATCTCGCGAACCCGCTTACCTCGCCTTTGGTAATGATTTGATTATGTAACAAGGACGCGCGGCCTCATTGGTCGGTCGGGGTGTGGTCTAAACAAGCACCACAAAGTCTGGCACCATAGCAATGATACACATTCAGACCAAAGCATATAAACACTGCGTCTGAACACCACACCTGTTAATTAGCCGGATATGTTCTTGCATGCAGGTATAATGAAGAGAATCCTGCAGTATTGCTTTTATCTGAAATATTAAATGTCCACAGAGACGTTTTTACACAATGATTCCATCTGTTTCATAGATTTCAGTGCCGTTTTCCCACTTATTATTCTTGTTTGAGTCTGGTTGGTTAAATGTGACTTATTCCAGTTTATGTTCAGCACTGAATACAAACAGGTTTGAGTTTTTGGTGTCCTAAAATCAGTTTGTGCTGTAATGAGTGAAACATTTCCTGATGCTTAAATTTAGACTGCAATCTGTGAGGTCAGACAGCAGCAGAATCACTTCCTCACTCTTCCAACTCTCGCTTTACTAAAGCAAACCACACGTCAGGAGGGAATTACCCAAATAAAGCAACCAGTCTGATATCAACGACGAGTGTTTCCTTCACTATGAAGCATTTCAGCGTATTTACATGTGGAAGCTGCCCAGTTTATTTGTGCCAACAGCTTTACTCGGTGTGCTCATTGATAGCAGTTAGAACAAACTACTTAATCCGATCCTCTTTCTTTTCCTGTTGTACTCTCTGCCACCCTCCCCCCACCCTCACACTCACCCTCCGCCCCCGCCCATGCCCGCTTTGCCTTTCCTTTTCTGTTTGTGTTCCTCTCTCTATAGGAGGTGTCGCTGCAGGATGTGAGAAAGGAAATCAGGTTCTGTAAGAAGGTTAAGCTGCCGATCATCGGAGTGGTGGAGAACATGAGCGGCTTCGTCTGTCCCAAATGCAAGGTCACTGACAAGATGCACAGTGGTGCTTGATAGAATCAATGGCAGTGTGATTAAACTAGGGCTACAGCTGAACTAATACATTTTAAAATGCATAACCTTTGCTACGTTTACACCTAGAGTCTGCACTACTTTGTCATTTTAGAACCCCTAAAATGGAGACTTTTGGAAATGCAGCTGAGCCTGTTTTAGCCTTTTCTGAAAGAAAACAGAGTCATCAGTCTGTGTAACTTACTCTGAGCAACATTTTCATCCCATTGTCACTACAAATACAAAAATATGTGATCTTTCTTTTGCTCTTCTTCTCCTCCATAGAATGTTTTTACAACTAAGCAACCAGCCCTCTGCTTCTTGGTTACTCTGGCACCTGTATGCCCAGTGAATGTACATGATATTTATTTATTTATTGTTTATTTGATGTGGACATCACAATTGCATTGGACAAACCAGATGCATTATTTAAGTGTTTTAGCTCATGTTAATTCGCAACACTTGTCCACAGGAGGCTTTTGAAATGATAAAAAGTAATAAGAGTAAAAACAAAACAAAAGACGAACAAATAAACCAAAAAATACAGTGTACAATAACATTACAACAATAAAAGAGGCAGTTTTACAGGTTAAAAACTATTATGTCTGGAAGGTGCTAAAACACTTTAAATGCTGTTTTAGTATGAGTCTAGCCTCAGAGTACAACTTTCTCTGCACAGCATTGAAGACAGCGTTTTTTTTTTTACCTTCATTTTTTCCTTACAAATCTCCTGACTTTCTAAGTTCATGGTTCCATCAGGCTGTTTTTAAGGTATCATAACAGAATATAGGCCTTTTAAAATGTCTCACTGCTTCAGATTCAGAATTTTTCAAAAGTTTTCAAAAACTCCACAACAACTTTGAAAATGTCTGACTTTCAGACAGTTGTGTTAGTTTTGCACACTGAAATCCCCTCCTCTGTAATTGAATGTCACAACAAAGAAAAAAAATACTAAGAGAGACAGAAAAACAAAAAAAATCTAAATAGGTTAAATGGCTTTTTTGTAATAGATCATGTGAGTGCATTCCAGGTTCACAGGGCTTTGCTACTGTGGTGAGTCTGACTTTGTGGGGATTTCAACAGTGCCTAGATTTACATCTGGAAAAATTTTAGCTTTTGTAATGTTTTTCTTTCCTCAACAATCACACATGTGTTGAGCAGCACAGCACCTTTTCACGTTAGGTCTGCAGAATCTGAAAATGCATGCATGGCTTTGAATTTTTTTGTCTTCTCTCTCGCAGAACACGTCGCAGATCTTCCCTCCCACCAGCGGGGGTGCTGAGAAAATGTGCGCAGATCTAAATCTACCGCTGTTAGGAAAAGTACCTCTAGACCCGAGGATAGCGCGGAGCTGCGACGAGGGCAGGTCCTTCCTCAGCGAAGTACCTGACTCTCCTGCTGCTCAGGCCTACGAGAGAATCGTGCAAAGTGAGTGCGTTGAGGGAAACGTGTGCCACACATACACGAGGGTCTTCAACGTCAGCTGGTAGCCTCTTACATCATATTAGTTTTTTTGGTATGCATTCCAGGGTACGGAAGTTAGATGCAGACTACGACATAGTCATTCTTCCAGTGAAGTCCCCCATCAATTTTTGATGACTTGATAGTTTATGTATCAGCTCAACTCCCTATTGAACATATCGAAAGGAGAAGTGATGACTTTATAAATGGGAAGCAGTCGAATTAAGAGGAAGAGAACAATTGTATCGAAATTAAATAACCCACTTACAGCTTCAGATTAAACATGAGGAATCAGATGTGGTTTCTATGACAGACGGTTGACTCACTGCTTTTTAAACAATGCAACGAGACACACGCACACACAATGATATTCATTTTTGTATTAAAAAGTTTCATCAAAGCTATTATTTTCAACATTGTTGCACTCTTTTGCTCTCAGGTATCCAGGACTACTGTTCCAACAGAGTGACAGAGGAGCAGAGCTGAGCCCGGTGGATGGCGGCCATATTGGATCAGCCAAATCACATGATAAGAGTGTTGTAGAAAACTGCTCAATTTAATAACTTTAAAAAAAAGATGCACAGAAAAGCTCATAAAATCAGTATGACAGTGATTAGCAACGCCTGTCAGAATTATCTCAGTGTTATAAGGACAGTTGGTGAGTTCGTCAGATCTGCCATGGTTCCTCTGCCAGTGCCGCATTTACTGAGAATATATTGAGGAGTTTGTCCAAAATAGACGAATGTATAACAATGAATAGTAATGATTCAGTTGTAATACAATTTAAGCTAGTTCCTCTTTGTGATAAAGTAATTAATTCGTCTTGTTACAGCTTTATAATAAAAGTGGTCCCATCTACATAAGCACTTTGGTCTAGTTTTGAGAATGTTTTTTTTAAATAATCCTAATGGAGAAAAATGGGCTACAAATTTCACAGTAATTTTGTAAAACAGCAGAGCACTGGACTTTCTACTGTGTTTTTATTTGTCTGATTTCAGCTACGTTTAAACACGCTTGGCACACGTGGGAGTATTTACAGCCGAAGAATGATGTTAGTGGGTCAGACTCGGTGATTCGTGTTAATGAAGGGGAAATATTGCGAAGTGTGGCCTAATGCAGCGCGGAGAGGAAGGATTTATGGGTGATTTTTGAGTAATAATAAGTTTTATGGCACCAATAATAAAATATACATCAGGCTTTGGGCTACACCGATAACACACGTTGCCGGATACATTCCATTTATCGTTTGTCTTTACATGCTGTTAACTGAAAAAAAAGCAGAATAGTAGATTTCTCTTTGTAGCAGTTCATTTTAATTGAGGGACATTTGTATGACTCATAATATCAGGATCCCACATGATATGAAGGATATTGAAGTTTATCGTCGGTTTCTTGTATAACAGTGTTTCCAGAAAAAAATACAATTACAACATACGACACTGGGTTTCCTCCACAGAGTCACGTCGGTTTTTCATGATGACCTGAAGATCATGGTCATTCAGTTTAGGTTTTCGACGAGATTTTCCCAGATTTCCTGAATCTTTTAAAGATATTGTGTACTTAAGATGATCAAATCTGTGCAATTTTATTTTAAATCTGTACAGAAATCTTACAAAATTAAAATCTTCTCAAACATGTTACTGACTCACTGCTAATTAACCCAATGAGCTGTCCAATGTTCTACCAACTGCTCCAGTCTTTTGCTGCTATTGTCCCAACAACACCACTTCTCAGTTTTAACAGTTCATGTTGGCTACTATTTTCAGTTAAATGAGGTTTGAATGCAAATAATTGAATTCTGGTTTTATTTACACTCTACACAGCATCTTTCTTGGAAACAGGATTGTTCAGTATTGTATTTGAGATGATGTTTGTTCAGGGTAAACTTTGTAAATAAAGTTCCAGAGACTTTCAACCATTTCGTACAAGAACACTTTGCTGCCCTAAATCTTGTTTGCGAAGTAATAGTAAGCCAAGAGAGAAAGTTAAATAATGTCACCTTCAACTGTTTTTTGGGGTTTTTTTTTACCCATTTAGGACACCAGATGATCTTATACAAGTTACAGCTTCTCATCAGATTTCATTTTCTCAGTGATTGTAATCTTTCCACTATAAACTAGAGTCAACCTTCTTATCTATGCACTTGGTTTGCTTTGTTGACATATTTCTACTACTGACATACAAACAACCTTTTTGAAGTCTAACTGTGTACATTGTGTGTGGTCGGGAGCTTAATTTTTCACATTTACAGATGTCGTGATGGTTATTCATTTTGTAACATCTAGAATGCTGGCCATGTTTTACTAATTCTAGTTGTGTTGTTTTAATTTTCTTCACAAGTTCATTTTATATCACGTGTAGTTGCCACTTAAGAGATTCAGTTTTTCCTGATTTGCAGTAAATACGGCAGCAGCAGCGTTACATTTAAAGGTGGATTCCCTGTTTTGTTTAATGGACTTGATTTAACTGATTTGCAAAATAAATGACCAAACCAGTGACCCAGTGAAACAAATGTCCATAAATTTTCTATCAGATTTACGAAACATGTCGTCTTCAAACACAATCGGTTTGTCTTCAGTGTTGCTTCAGGTACTTGTTCCTTTGCCAGGGCGAGAGTCGAGGTGCTCTGTTTTGACTTTGCTTGGTCTGTTTGGGCGTTTGCCAGCAAAATTCTGGAAAAAGTGCCAAGCTGTATTTCATGAAACTGGATGGAAAATTGGAAGGTAGCAGATAAAACCCTTAAAATTTTGGTGCAGATCCATATCACTTTGTAATTGACTTTGGTGGAGGACTTTTCTCTCCAAACTTCATTGCAGTTCAACATATTTCACTGATGCTGAGATCTGGGTGGTTTTTGGTTAGGTGGCGTGGGCAGACGCCTGCCAAGTCTTGCCAGAATTTCAAGTGCGTGTGAACGATGTGTGCTTTTGTAAACATAGTCATAGTTCCTCCAGGGTTCAGTAGAAAACACATGTGAAACTGTGTCTGCATCCTGCTAACAAACAAAACAGCGATAGCCACAGTGAGTGTATTGGCACATTTAGGGCACATACGGTGACAGTGGACTGTGCTTTTGGAAGATTTTTGTTGTGTTTTAGTCAGCATCCTCTGTTACAATACAGTTGTTATCGGTACAGGATGTATTGCAGATACAGGAAGCTTCATACGGGAGGTGCATGACAGGATTTTCACTGAACAAAACGCTGCAGTGAAGAGTTTTCAATGATTGAAGTCATTTTTTTAAAACAAGATTTGAGCTGCCTGGGAGGCTCAGTGTCTTCCATTATTACAAATTAACCATCAGTTCCACTAGTAAGCAGCAGAAAGGTTTGAAAATCTTGACATTCGAACAGTTTCATAACAAGCTGCTCTTCCTTCGTTAGCCTTGCAGTTATAAAACTAAATGAAGCATGTTGATTACTGGGTATGGCACTGAGGAATGCATTGTTCAACCAAACCAGTTCCAGTCCCATGACACCAGCGGCTCCTTTTCTTCCTCCAATGACACATGTTTGCGCACCCGCATTTGTGTCATGACTAAAGCGAAGAGAACTCTGAGAATCCTTCTGTGAGAATAATAACTGTATGTCTTTGATTGCAGGTAAATGTGTAATAATGTTAAGTAATGTTCAGCTGAATGGGGAATTCGCAAATGAACAAATGTCTGTGATTACATAAAGTAAATCAGTAAAACAAACCTGATTTGCATCAGAACATGGGCAGAAGTTGTGAATATTTGTGATGAAGCGGTGGAATAATGAACAATTTCTAAGCAGATGGCTGTTTGTGTGTTGTAGCTTTGTTAAAAGTATTTTTGTTGTTGTTGAAAAAGTAACTCTGTGGTGTAATACAGCACTCAAAGTTGTTTTAAAGTAGCCCCCCAAAAAAGAAGACAATATTAGAGCAAATTAACAATGCAGCTATAAACAACTGGACTGATTTTCTGCCTTGAAGTGTGTGAAACTGAAATCATGTCCCCTTTCAGATTCTCCCCTAGTGTAAGCATAATTTAACCTCACTTCCTAATAATACCAGCTCCACACAGTTTCTCTCACATTTGTACACAATTCGTGGAACAGACCTCCTACCGTCCAGCCACAAGAACACCTCCCTTTATTAATGAGAACGCCTCCTGGATGAAAAAAAACTAAACTAAAATTATATCATCCCTACTACTTAGTGTCTTGTGAGCAGATGTCACTGCTATGGCTCAGTTCGAGGAGGTTCTGGACAAAGTGAGGCTTCTTCTAACCTGGGCCTCGGCCGCTGAGGTCCACGGTCTGCTGGAGGGTTTGGTGGAGGAGCGGATCATCTCAGAGGCCTACAGCAAGAGCTTGAGCCTGCACGGGCTTACCGACAGGATCGCGCTCGAAGCGGGATCTGATTCTCGAGGACTTAACTGGTACCAGCACCTCAACCAAGAACAGCTAGGTCAGGTGAGGAAATGTGGGTCAAACTCTGCTGGATCAGAGCTGGTTTTCTCAATGGATGAACAGAACAGCACAAATCCACAAGTTAGTCCCCTGCTTGAATATCAAGTTATTCAGGATCAAATATCAATATCAGCTATTCAGGAATTGATGGAGGGGGCCGGAATGGACAGACACTACCTCAACCAAACGTTCTTTTCTACAACAGCAGCATCAGATTACAACTGCAGAATAAATGATGAAGTAGCAAGACAAATGCAGAAGCCTGTAAGTGATAATGAAAGAATAAATCAGGGGAATTTGGAGGATGGGGAGGAGTGGTTAGAGCAGGTAGAGGAGGCAGCTCGGAGGATAGCTGTGCCTCTGTGGCAGCACTGGGACAGAGGAAGGAGGATGTTGTCACCGCTGGTTCCTTGTACAACTGCTGGCTGGTCAACAAGTGAAAACACGCTCACGGACGGTGAAGCGCAAAGCTCCGCTTGGGATATGAATGAGGAAATGGAGCTTGCGGCTGCTTTGAGGACACTTGACAAGTTTACGGACAGCTTCTCTCTGGATGCAGAAGAAGCCTCTGAGGCACCACAAGGCCTCTATGCCTCCACACACAACTGTTGGACAACAACGGATGATTTTGATGTATTTGGAGCTGAAGGAATCACCTCACCTGTTGAAGCCTGCGCAGCAACGGACACAAACAACAACCTCACAGACAAGCTGCAAAGTCACCTGGATGTCTGCTGGTCAGAGGAGAGGACAAACGCAGCGGACGACTTGTTTTCTTTGACTGTAGAAGCACAATACAATGCAAAATGTGGACTCTCAGACGATAGCTTTATGCATTTGCTAACAAAAGACGATCAAACTGTCAGGGAAGATTACTCATTTTTTTTAAGCACAGGTTGTAGCATGGCAGTGGGGGTCACAGATGACCTCGAAAATGCTTCCAAGACTGGATTCGGTACAACAACAGACATCCATGAGAGCATGGACTCAACCAGGGGTAAGTTATCATCAGCATCATCCTACAACTTTAATATGAGTTCTAGTTCAAACTCTTACTGCGTATCCTTCATTTCAATAACAGTTTTTTCAGGGCATTTCTTTTTTTTTTTTTTTTAAATTTGCAATGTTATGTTATATTATCAAGGTGGCGCAGTTGGTAGCACTGTTGCCTCGCAGCAAGAAGGTTGCCGGTTCGCGTCCCGGTGGGGGCACCGGAATCTTTCTGCGCGGAATTTGCATGTTCTCCCCGTGCAGCGTGGGTTCTCTCCGGGTTCTCCGGCTTCCTCCCACACAGTCCAAAAACATGCTGAGGTTAATTGGTGATTCTAAATTGTCCATAGGTGTGAATGTGAGTGTGCTTGGTTGTCTGTCTCTAAGTGTAGTCCTGCGATGGACTGGCGACCTGTCCAGGGTGTCCCCTGCCTTCGCCCTAAGTCGGCTGGGTTAGGCTCCAGCCCCCCCGCGACCCTAATGAGGATTAAGCGGTGTATAGAAAATGGATGGATGGATATTATAAAGAGCAGACAAATGAATGCAGTGATTTTTTTTTTTTTGAACAAGTGCCTGGTGATTTTTACAGCAGAACCAGGCTCAGGGAGGGCAGCCATCAGTCTCTACCGGATGGGTTTAGGAGGGTAACAAACACCCGACAGGTTGGTGAGCTCAGCAACCACAGACCGGAAAGTTTAGGGAGAAAGTGGAAAGGGAAAATGCACAAGAGAAATAAGGCAAAATGTAAATGCCATGCAGAAGTGGCCTGTAAGTGTGAGAGTGAAAAAGAGGAGAGAAGAGATGCTCAGTGCATCATTTTTGCAGCCTGAGCCAACAGCAGCATAACTAAAGACTTTAATTTAAGTTTTTAAAAGTTTAAGCTTTATCAAAAAGCCTAATATTAAAATCTAATGTACATGAAATATCAGGGTTTGCAGGAATACTCTAGTTTTGTCTTGTATGTGCAACACAACAGAATTGAAAGTAATTTTTTCTCCCGTGCAAGAGCTCTAGGTGCTTTCCATTCAATTGTTTTGGTAACTGAATCATCACTGTGGTTTATTTTTGGTGTTTGGGCTACTGTCTGGACAAGACTTGGGGTGTGTCTTACTTTCGGTTTCACTTTGAGTAACTCTCAGGGCTGCACCCAAGCAGAATGTGGGAAGCTTCCCAAGTGCCAGCCTCTTACCTCAGCGTTTACAAAGTGTTCTCTGGTTGTTTGGAAAACGTTGAGGACCCCCAGAGGACACTTCGTAAATACTTCCTGGTGCTGCACAGCATAGAAGTCATTTTGATTAGACAAGTAGATACTCTTCCCCCAACTGAATGCACTAATAATGGAGAGCAGGCAAGGACGGGCAAGTTTATTTGCACTGCACATTTTAAGTTCACATCGTGCATTAAAATATTTAGAAAGAGGGCGCCTGAACAGGTTGAGCGAGCGAAAATCCCCGACCCCATGGACTGAGTCAGACTCGTTTGCTGCGTGTCCTTCCTCCACTCTTCCTCCTGCCTTTCCTGTCTCGCTCTCCATTTATCTCCATAACAAAGGCTAAAGAGCAAAAGAAAAAAACATTTAAAGGGGGGAAAAACATTTTAAAAGAATGAAAAACGGCATTCAAAACTAAAGTGAAAGGACAGAAAAAAGAAGTACAGATGAAGTACAAAACACACAAAAGAAGGACTTTGATTCATCTTCAGGAAATAAACCAGACATGTTTTGGCAGAAACTTCGCCAGATGACCAAAATAAGATGAACAAAGTAGTGCTTTCTTCAAAATATTCTAAGTATGAGGTCTAGCTTGAGAAAGTTTCGGTGAACCACTTAAAAGGAGCCAGAGACCACAAAACGTTAATCTTTGATTTATTTTTTTTTTTATTGGCGGTTGTTTTTTTGCAAGTGCAGGGGATCTGTCATGGTGGACTTTGTCATGTGCCAACACACAAAGTTTTGGCAAAGGATCTGGTCTTAATAATGTTTAGCTCTGCGGAGATTGCTGCTGTGTGGCCCATTTACGGGGGTGGGGCTTAAGTTTCATGCATACAGGTGTGACCTGTTGGACTTTCTGTCAACTTAATTAAATGTTTCTTTTATTTGTCTACCAACATTTAAATTCTTTGCATTTGTTTCCTTGTTCGTCAGGCAATACGGCTTAAAAATAAAGGCAAGATCAAATGTTTGGTTTCAATATAAAACGCTGCAAAGTGGATTTTGGATTGTCGTTACCAAAACACATCAAGAAACAGAGTCACATCGTGGAAACTCGACTTTGGTCCCCATAATGCGGATCATTGAATGTTTGAAGACTTGGTTTAGGGTTGGAGTTGGATTAAGTCTCAACTAAATAAGTGTAGGTTAACGTAATGTACTTTTTAGTCACGGAAACATGTTTGTGTTTGTGTGTGCACGTACATACAACATGCTCATGCTTTATAATAGCACTTTGGCGATACAGCACCATGTGGTGAAACTGGTCTAATTTGCATGAGTCAGTGTGATGTACTGTGTGTATCCGATGGACTCTGGTAAACAGGTAGAGCAGGTACTTTCCACTGTAGCTTCCTCGTAGTTGTGAAGAATTGGTCAGTGTGGTACGCCGTTTCTCCTGCACAGCGGCAACAATCGAAGGCTGGGAGATTTTTGGTGTTGCCTGTCCCTGAAGGAATATCTTAGGAATGCTTTGAGGAAATGTCTTCATGTAATCATCCACTTGGACTCCAGAGTCAACTGATCACATGCCAAGGGGACTTCACAAAGTACCTTTTTGGCCTGAGTTGACGTGCAAATCATGACAAACGTTCACACAAATAAGATAAAATGATGACATTTTACATCCAAAAGGTCAAAATTAAACTTCACTGTCACATTATGATCTTCTGCAAAAACACATTTAGGTTGTGATCATGCTTTACGTTTGATCAGATACTGAATCCGTGACACTAATTTTGGGGTTTTTTGTTTCTCTTATTTAACTTAGACACTAGACTTCACTATGTATATTGTAGGAGTCTGGACAGACATGGTTGTAAACTGGTTGGAGGAGGCATTCAATTGCTAGCTGGTAAAATAGCTTTATAAACAGGAAGTTAGAACTGGACAGCTACACATGAACAAAAAGCCAAAGATGAACATATGTGCCTGTTTTCTGCAGATCTCATATTCAGGTAGCGCTGGATAGAAGAAAAAAAAGCAGACCTAAGGTGTAGAAGAAAGTTATGATAAGCATAATAATAACAGTATATCCTTAGACAACTGAGGTTATAGTTTAAATGGAATAAAAGTTTATGGGTGGCTTGGTGGTTAGCACCGTCACCTCGCAGCTAGAAGGTCCC
>NW_007578496.1:78898-180631 GCF_000690725.1 Stegastes partitus
GTTATTATTAATAATAACAACAATAATAATAATAATAATAAAAAGATGTATATGATAAGCGGAGAGTGTTTCCAGAATTCATAATTTTTCAGAAACAAAAAAAAGACCAAAATGACAGTGACCATGTTTACACTCTCTCAAGACAGGATATAACTTTCTAGGGGTCATCAAGTTTTCCAGGCGCCGCCTTGGAGACACAGAGCAGCCTGTTGTATTCGTAGCAAATTCTCCCGCTGGTTCTCTATATGTCCCTTTTGTTGTTTTCAATGCATTACAATAATGTGGACGGCTGATAGGAGGAGCAGTGCTGTAATACTGTGTTCAGTTTCTGGCTGTGCAATGTTCAATTTTATACAAGGTGACAGACGAGGTTTGATATCTATGTTAAGAAGACAGAAAAGGGTGTTTAGCATGAGTCAATCAATCCACAACAAATGCATCAATGTGCATTTTACTCACAACCACATCACAATTTGGATAATGTCAGTTTTCTTCAGTATGTTGTTCAGGATGCATGTGTAGTGTCTGATCATGCAGTGTGTATTTGAGCATGCATTAAATGTGCCAATATATTTTTTTGTGTGACTTTTTCAACTGCTCCCCTCTAGATGAGTCGACGGGGCGATTTAAAAACCTTTTTCTGCCCTCACATGAAGATTGAAATCGAAAACTGCATTTCTGCCACCCTCTGGTTTGGACCCTTGCTATGCAGCATCGTTGTACCCTTAGGCTTGGCGTGGTTTGCACGCCAAAAGTGAAAGTAAAAGCCGAGTTTTATTGTTAGACGGAGCAGGTTGCGCGCTGACTGGATGTGTAGGTCATTTGAGGATAAGAGCTTGAACTTTACCGCGCGGAGAACTACCAGCAGACAGATTTACGCATCCGATCATCATCCAGAGAGACCCGACAGGTAGGCAGAAATACCCTCATCTGATGGCACATGGAGGGCGCATTTATCCAAGTGCGCATTTATCCAAGGGCGCATTCATGGATACGCAAAGCTGTTGTGGGGTTTTCCCTTCCATTAACACGTTTTAATGGGTACTTTTGGAACCCCTTTTGCTGTAATTTTAAAGTTTCTTTCTTAAATTAAATAACTCTGTGGTCATTTTTCTTTATGGCTTTATTTGAGATGATCAACCCTTAAAAAAAAAAAGAAAAGAAAAGAAAAGAGAGAAAAAAAGCTTGGTTTTCTGTTTTATTCTAACTTGAAATAATCTTAATTCACCATCTACTTGGCTAATAGTTCATAAAGTTGCAACTGTGATGTTTTATTTGTTATTGCACTAGAAACGTTCAGCCTTCATCAGGCAAATCAGCTGCTTTTCACCTGCGCCATAACGCGCCTCGATGTGGGTGTGATCACTAACGCAGCCCCCCATGTGCTGAAGTGGTGCACGAATAAAGAGGAAGACACAGTTTACATGTAAAGTCTGTGTCAAGTGGGGTATTTGGGGGGCTTTCCGGACTGAAAGAACGGCTAAAAAGCACTGATTAGGAGGCAGTAGATGGTGACTACATGTGTAGGAGTTTACTGTATGAGCTCATAACAGAAACAAGGAATTTCACACCTTCCTGGCCAAGATTTTGTAGTATTTCTCTCCTGTACAGTATTGTTCTTGTATGCAGCCATGTTTATTTGACTTGCTGATGAGGAGGTTGCTGTCAAATAGTGATGTACTGTGGCGCTGTGTTTAACCTGCCAAGTTCCTCATAGCTCAGGCTTTTTTTTTTTTTTTGCTTTGTGATTGTGAGGCGGCAGACTCACCCTCATGCCTTTCGCTTTACGAAAATGTTCAAACAGCTAAAGTGTTCACTCTTCGTCCTTGGCCTGTAAAGCTGATGCAGACCAAAAAAAAACCCCTTAATGTAAAAGGAAACGGTCTATATCAAGATTTATGAGTTCGCACAGACACAAATGAGCAGTTCCAAGTGGTGATCGGAGATGAAAGTCCACACTAACCCCTTCACCATGACCTGATTCCCAAACAGAAAGAAAAGCTGGCTGTGAAAATCCAGGTCCTCCCCATAAATTGCCTGTTTACCCACTCAGATGCCACCAGACATGAACCTGTTCACAGTGGTCAAAAGAAACAATAACTCTGGTCCTGTACTTAAACACAAAGTTGATGTGCTTTTACTTTACTTGAGGATTTCCATTGTATGCCGCATTACACCTCCACTCCTCTACATTGTTCTGACAGCATTAGTCACCTTTGGGTTAACGATGTTACACAATGGGTAACACAATACGCTTTTATTATTTTTGGCTTCTTACAAAAAGCAGACGGGGTTACATTTCGGATATCAAGGAGTTGTTAGCAGCTAAGCCTTCATATCTGTCCTATCCAATATCTCGCCAAAAATCAAAAGATTAGAGACAAACTCGAAGCAGATTTGTGCATCAGAACTTTGTTTTTCTGCTACTTCTACTGTCCCTGTATGTAAATCTGCATATAAGTTGCAGCAGCTGCATTCTGCCGACACACTGATGCATCACTAAAAATCTGATTATTTCAGTCAGAGGGGCTTCGGCTTCATTTTGCTGCTAATACTCGCGTACTTTTACTTAATTAGCATTTTTCATGCAGGATTTTTATTGATAATGCAGTATTTTTGCGTTGCTGCGTTGACACTTTTTTTTTTCGGTAATTGCATCATCAGCCGGTTTAGTGTTTTATTGTACTTGAGGTTGTGGTTAAAGGTCACCAGTCATCAAGACAAGCAGTCCAGTCTTTGGTACCAGCAGTGTCTCCTCCGTCCAAGTTTCGAAGCTCATGTTATCCCGTTTGATAACACGTTGGTGGGAGTTGGAACTGGGGGGATAAGCAAGGATTGTGCATTCGCATGTTGACATTTTTTTTCTAAGACTGAAGCACAAACTCTCTCAAACATTTGTGCCAACAGCCCTGAAGTGCGAACCACAGTTCACAAAGCTCCACATGTACCTGTACTTCATTACTAATCAAGTTAGCTGACTCCGATATCCTTTAAAGTAATCCAAGGCCAAAAGAAAAGTAAAAGCCCGGCTCAAAAATAGCCAGAAATTCTTTCTTTCTTTCTTTCTTTCTTTCTTTCTTTCTTTCTTTCTTTCTTTCTTTCTTTCTTTCCATGTAAGCGTGGGCTTTGCATACTCAATTTAAATCAAATAAAGATCATTTCTGTGGAGCTTCAGTTTCACTTTAAAACAGTCCAGGATAATGACGCACTTGCAAACAATTTAAAAGAAAATGAAAACATAGAACACCAGAATAATACCAACAGTGTCACAATAGTTGTCTCTTAGCACAAACCACTGGGCAACGACTGAGAACAGAAACCTCTTTGTTGTTTTTTTTCATGCTTGCTTCCTTCATTCTTCTCCACCATCTCTCTGCTCTGACTTTACTGAAGTACCTTTTCAGCTGGTCTGTATTTGCTTTTTATTATTAATTACAATGGCCGTTCATGCTTTTATTAGCGAGAGAATGAGAGATTGACAGATGCAAGAGAAACTCGAGACGGACGAGGGGTGCTGTGGTTTCTGGTGAGCGTTCACACGTTTAAAAGCAAAGAGGCCGCTTATGTAAAATTATACACTGTATGTGTATATCTGCAGCACTGTGAGTCCAAATAACAATGCATACAAATAGTCAAACTGTACAGTAGTAGTCAACTACTTACTGGATCTAACATTCAGCATTTGTGCACTTATCGGTACATAATGAGAAGTGCTCTTCTCGTGAAACACATTTAAAACATCACTAGGCAAAGACATTTTAATGAATTTATATGGTGTTCAAAATTTTGACACCAACATTTCACATTTTTCTGCAACTGTATATTAGTTTTCAAAACCTGCTATTGGCCTCCTTGATGACTAATAACTGCGGCTGATATAAATCCTGACAAAACACTAATAATCAATCAGCTCCTAGTCTTTTAAGTTAAATTTTGAATTGATTGACAGGTGCTGGTACATTTTTGCGCTACTTTTGTCTTCATTTTGGACATTTATTTGTGGTTTTGGTCAGTGCTTTAATTTATTGGTAATTTTATTTGTTGATTTTTAAACACTAGACACAAATGAAACCATGTTTTTCACAATTAACAGCTAGAATATAGGCTCTCGTTATACTAATGACAATAAATAAATCAATGTGGCATCTGTATAAAGATTTATTTACAATAATGAAGGGTTTTCTTATCTATTTGTGAAGAATATTATAGAATATTTTACATGTTTCACAGTGCAAGTTAGGTAAATATTCTAGAAAAAGTGTTGCACAGTAAGCAGGGCTCATATTTCAGGAGTTTTAAAATCCAAACAGATTTTGAAATCAACTTGAATCTCACATGTAGGAAGGAATAACAGATATTCTTCTCTCTAACCTAAGACATGCATATGATTTGAAAATAATGGCTCATCACACAGTGCAGGTAAATATTCAGATTGCAATGGCAGAAGAAGCAGTCAGGAAGCAACGCAGCACCTCATGTGAGCCTGTGGTGAAGCCGATGTAAACAACGATTCTGAAAGAGAAAATGATGGCATCAACACAAGGTGTTTATACTTCAGTGAGAACTGGAGGCGAGATTTTACGAGTTTTAATATCAGAGTTAATGTTGCAGCATCAGCATTATAGTTCTACCAATCCAGATTTTAAATGCCAAACGTGTTTGATATTCATCTGACAGCCCGGCGATAGTCGCCGAGCAAAACAGGATGTTTTGGACTAGATCTGTGCTCCCCATTGCATAAGCAAATAATATAAGCCAAACATCTAGCCAGAACAAGATTCGAGACCAGATTCCTTCTTAATTTGTTTGGAGGGCTGGGAAGGAAGTAAATCAGCTCAAAATTCCAAGAGGAGCAAGTTATCTCGCACAGTCACCTGTGTGTTGAATAGATGTGTAATAATATGTGTAAAGAATAGCAGATGCACAACACATACATACTCTAAGAAATGAAGGTGTAGATGATCAGTCTGTTTTTTTTTTTTTTGTTTTTTTTTACAAAGAAAGCCAAAAGGAGAACCTCTGCACAGAGTGATGGCTTCCTGTTGTGTTCTGTGTCGTTAAACTGACAAAAAGTCTCGTACTAAAAGTGCTCCTTTGTGTCAATGAGACATAAAAGTGAGCAAATATTTTGTGTTTCAGTAGATTTTATTTGCCCAAAGTATTGGCTTTTCCTCTTTCGTGTCTTTTAACAGAGCAGTGAGAAGCACAAAGAGGAAACTTAATGTAAGAACATGTGCAAAGCTTGATAACAAAGACTGATTGTGGCAGCAGTGACGCTGCTAGATGAAGGTAGCTGATCAGTTTAATACAGTTTTCAGGCAGCTTTACTGTAGCACCACATGCTTTTGTGCTCCTTATGCAACCGTATTTTAATTTTTTAAAGGATTTTACAAACATCCTCCTGTTTTTCTTTTTCTTTCTGTGTGTTTTCAGATGCCAAGATGCAGGAAGTAGATCTCTTCCCCATGAGCCCCTCTGACTTTGGGGATCTACCAGGTTAGTATTGTTGCATCTTTTCAAAGGCTCCTGACAGGTTTGTGAAAAAACATGAAATACGCAGAAACAAGCTCCACATAATTGTCCTACAGAAAACAACAGCATCAATGTAACATAGAAGTAGTGAAACACCATCTATCACTTTTAGGAAGCCATGATGGGGAAATCCTCTTTATTCAGCGACTGGTTGAGCCAATGAGAAATAGATGAAATGATGAAATAGCAGAAGTAGACATTGTTTGTCCCAATAGTCTGTTTAATGAAACAAAGCAATATTGCAAGTGTAAGACACACTGACGTTATTGCAAAAAAAGGTAAGGAATATAGTAAGATGTTTTTGATTAAATACTCAAATCAATGATCTACTTGACATTTTCAAGACATCGGCTGCATCAAAAATATTCTGAAAAAGTCCCGTTTAGGGCTGGAGTAACTTTTATTTCTAGCTTTGGTGTTGTTGTGTGGTCTTTTCTTCTTCATTCAGACCAAGTAATTCTCGAAAACCTGCAGATCTCTTCCATAAATACTTACTGTTGTCTTGATTTATTGCGACAAACTCGCTTTTGGTGCTTCTGACCTTTTTTTTTTTTTCTAAATTAACAAAATTAAGACAATTTAGAAAAGCAGTTCCAAAAACAAATATGAAGGTCCAAAAAATTGTGAAATTTACCTGGAAATGTGAGAGATATCAAACCAGACTGTCGCTAATGTGTTGTCTGATAATGCTTTTTATTATTTGTGTTTCAGATGATCTATCTGAATACTTGAACGATGATTTGCTGGGTGAGTCACTACCAAACCCCTGCACACATGTTGTAGGATCACACAGAAGAGTGGTCGGTCACATGTCTGACATAGAAACTCATACGTTTACAAAAAAATGAACTGTTTTCTAACTACTTCTCTGCATTTTGTCATTTAGATACAGATGTGCTTTTTGGGGATCCCTTGCTTACCTGTGTGGATGAACATGACTACTGCAGTAAGGATGTGTTCTTGTTATGTTTGCAACTGTTTGCCCCCCAGAATTAAACAACAAAAAAGACTTGCATAGATTTATTCATTTCTTTTAATGTGAGCTGGAAAATATGAATCTATAGTTGTCCATATAACATATAAAAACATGCATTTTTTTCCTTTTTCAGTATAATTTTATAGTAATTTCTGTATTTTGTCGGCCCAGTTGAAGCCCATTTTGAGAACGCTTAACACGTCCCAAATTTTTTTTCACTGTTAATAAAGTCAGAACAAAAATAGAACCTGTGGAAAAATTACTATTTCATTTTTAAAGATACAGCAGTGTAGTATCTGAAAACCCCAAACAACGAGGAAATAAAGCCGACGCCAACAAAACACATGACTAAGAAACTTCTTGGGTGATGTTTTCAGTTCATTGTTTTATCCTGTGTGTCCTACTTCCCTTTTTGAAAGGATGTCTAGAAAAACATGTTTCACAGACTTGATTTTCTGTTCAGTGCTCACATGCATGATAATAACAGCCCTTTTTGGTGTCTGCTTACTGCTTCACTGACTCTTTTACTTCCTCCTCCATGTACTTCAGGTGACAAGCCAACAGAGGTGCCCGGCCTCGACGACCTCCCACAGAGAAAGCAACCGACAGACAAACAAACCAAAACCAGGAGAAAGCGACAGAGAGGTAGATACCCAGAGAGGACCTTATTATCTGCATCTCTCCCGCTATGTAAAACCTGCACTGTGATCGTCGTTGTCATATAAAACGTCATTTTCAGCCACGAAATTCTGCAAACTTGGACTAATTTACCAGTTTTGCTTGCTTATGTAGCAAACTTATATGTTACATCTTCTCTCTCCAGCTCCCCGCACTGACGAGAGCACCAGAGCCAAAAGGCAAAAAGCAACAGGTGATCAATTCAGGCGTTGATTTTCTGACTATTTCTGACATTTTCACTTCAAATGCGGCCACTGCGAAGCGCACAACCCTCACATTCTGCTGTCAGCCATGAACCTGTTTAATGACTATTGTTTTATTGCCATCCTCTATGATTTTTATAGTCATGCATTACATTCCAGAGTCCAGGGCATGTACTCACCAAATCTTCAAATGAGCTGAGGATACCTAAATGATTGTCATACAGCCGCACTGTGACAGCCATGTTCCTTTATCTGGTTGCCAATCTGATAGCAATGATGTGTATTGTCTACAGAATAGCTCAACAGAGTGACACATTTTTTGCAAGCTCATCAAAAGAGTCGGACTTTGCTTTTGCCCGTTTCTGTTTTACCCTGTTCAGGGTTTTTACATAACAAGAGGGACATTTGTCATGCATTTGGAACCAAAAATACATCAACTTACCAGAAAATGTATTTAACATAGTATAATAGTCTATAATGAACACCAACAAATATTTTGCACATATCCTTTCTTGGGGTCCGTCAACCCTGAAAGACCTTCTCAGCAGTCTCCCTGAGGTTTCCACCAAAGGGATCAATAAAGTTCTATTCTATTCTATTCTATTCTATTCTATTCTATTCTATTCTATTCTATTCCTTCTACGTATGGCAACATGAAAGTCTTGAATAGGGTTAGAAGTATGCTTTTGGTGTGGTTTCAGGCAGCTGTTAGTTTCCATTCGTATAGGTTATGTTTCTTCAGCAGAATTTGCGTCAGTCGTCGCAGTGATCACTCAGGGAGAGTCCACCTGTTGTTGTTGTTCATCAAATATGAATGGCTCCAGTTGAGGCTTAAAAAAACACCTGTGATGTGACACAATGACAGTACCTTTAGTACAGGGGACATATTCGAGTGTAATTTATTTGTTTCAATCCTATTGCATCCAACAAATCTGCAGTATTGTTAACATTGTGATTGCAAAGAGTTTAATTGTTCATATTCGCATCATTTGGAATTCAGTTTTTTTGGGGGGGGTTTTTGCATTTAGTGACAAATAACAAAATAAGTAATCACAGGGCGCTTTATATTTATATTTGTTGTATTCGGAGTAGACCATAGAGGCAATAGGCACTTTATCAGTAGCAATGTTAAAACATTGATGGCCGCACCTAATCGTACTGTATGCAAACTACCACGCAAATTTCGATTGCATAAACAAAACCCAAGTATACACCCTTCCTGGCTCATACTGGCTTATTAAATCTCTCCATAATGGAGCTCCTTTACCCTCCATCGCTCTCCTTCCTGGATCTCCATCCATCCACATCCATGATGCAGACCTACCCTGGTGGAGGCTGCAGCTGGTCGGGACTGGTGGTTGTTACAGAAAGACAGGCTTCATGGTCTAAATACATCCATGACCCCCACTACTTCCTGTCTTTCTGCAAGGGCTGATTTCAATGTCAGCATAAGAAACCCAGAAATCCAAAGATCCTCTGTGAGTTAGCTCTTTGCAACAGTCCTTAAAAATCCATTTTATAAGTTAGAAACCAGGTTTAGGGAGGGCGGCCGTCTGCCTCGACTGGTTGGGGTTAGGGTGACGAGAGAAAAGGTGAGCAGTGGGATATAATGAGAAAACAATATGAATGGAAACAAGTGGCTGCCTGATTAAGTTTCAGAACTCTGAAACAGCATGAATTCAGATATCCACCTGATTCACTGTTAAGAAGCTAAAACCTGTTAACACGCTCCAGTGAAGAGTCACTATAAAATCTTCATGAAAGGCTGTTCTGACGCACCAATCATCACCTTTTGGTCTGAAAGATAATGTTTAGACAGTTGTGGGGCTCTTGGTTGTCTGTCTTTGTTTGAGGTAAGCTAAGAACCACGTTGTGATGTCGATTCTTTTCCTCTTGCAGGTCGAACAAAAGCCACAAAGGTACAGGCTGAGCAGACGACTGTCGTTCAAGGTGAGTTTTTGTGACTTCTGCTGGAAATTGGTGCCATTTTCAGCAGAAACAGCCAAGATTTATGAAGGATTCATTTGCCTCAGATGTGAAAATCTGCAGTGGATGGCTGACGAGAAAAGAATGACAGGAAATGCATCAAGTCGCTGCATTTTGGAATGTGCTAGCAAACAGTTATACATTACAATAATTTACATGCAGCCGAAATGTTAAAGAGACATTAACGAGAGTAAAACATCAGAACTCTGAGCACATGGGAGCTTATTTGAGAGATGAAACGTCATTTTCCAGAGAAGTCATTGATGCAGTTGACCCATGGGTGAAAGCGATGCTGGTTAGTTATGCTTGACTTCTGCAGGATGGAATCGTACACCAAAAAAAACAGGAACTTTATGTCTGAAGTCACTAGATGAGAGGTCGTGTCAATGAATCAAAAGAAGAACTTTCACGTCACTCAACTTCCTCCACATCAGTTCGGTGCTTTTTGGACATCAGATTTAATTCTCAGTATGATAAGATCAAACAGCCAAGTGTTGACAGTCACTTTAATAGGTTTAAGACAAGCTCAATTAATTGTTTTTTTGTTTTTAACTGTTCAGAGTTATTGAAGCATAGCAGTTTATTTAAAGCCACTGCAATCAGCAAGTCTTCCTGGTCTCTCCTATCAAGTCTGCAACGGGAACATTTTGACAAAAAATCACTTGTTATTTCGTCAAACGTTCAGCTTGTTTTCATTGTTCTGACTCCCTTTCTGATATGCTCAAGGTTAACAAAACCTGTTTGTTGGAAGTGATAACAATGTGGCCTCTGGTTGCAGAAGCTGACGCAGGATCGGCGCCTCGTCCAAAAGACTCGTTGAGCGGCCTCTCCACCACTCCACCGTCACGAATCCTTCATCTCTATCCGTCCCATTCAGCGCCTTCCATCCCCATTCAGATCATCACCATCCCGGACGCTGCAGGCTATCAGGTCGTCCAGCTGTCCACTCCTCCTCCTGTTATTAGGCTTCCTCTCCCCAACGCGGCTACAGCGCCTACGTACATATTAGGTGAGTTAATTATTCACATGCACAGAGTTAACAGTTTCAAAGATTAATGAGACGCTTTCCAATGCAGCAGCCCTGAAAAAGGTCATGTTTGTGAAGCTTTTGGTGTTTGAGGAAGTGAAAGAGGACTCAGGTGACATGCAGTTTTGAAAAGTGTAGATTAGATACAGCTGTTATCAACAACCACAGACCTTTAATATAATCACATGAGTGCAAGAAAAAGTCCATGCCAAAAAAAAAAAAACGTTGGGAAAGTTTTTATATCAATTAGCTTATTTTAATGCCAAAATAACTGTACATCCTGAGCTTCTTCCAGTTCACATCTGTTTCCATCTTTATACATTATTTTGCAGGTTTCTTCAGGCAATTTTGTTGTTTTTGGTGCTAAATAGGACAGTTTTATTCGTTATTTAATGTCTATTGTGCATATTGCATCAGCAGTTTACACTCTAACCCTTGTTTCTAATATAGTTCCTGCTACCTCGCCACCATGCAAACGGCAACTGCCTCCACTGTCCCCAGGTGAGCAAAAAAACTCCATGATCTGGTTTGTTAATAATGAGTCTGTATTACGTGGTCTCACTTAGGTATGCTAGTTAAGATTCCACAGTTACACTTTTGGAAACCATTCTTCAACAACTGCAGTGCTTGAATGCGATTGTTTTTAAGACTTTTTTTTTGTGTTTGCAGTGGATGGTGCAGTAGCGCCACTCCAAATGAGTTCATCCCCACCAGGTTCACTGTCAGACACCGCTAGCAAAGCCATGTCTTTTCCCTGTGCCTCACCTCTCTCCCCCAGTACTGGTAAGCATCGGTTTTCTGTTTTATGTCTTTCCCCTATTACCACATAGAATTGCTGCCATTCTTCAAATATCGTGTTTTTTTTTCGCTTTTCAGACATGTCCCCGTGTAAGGAATCGCCTCCTCCTCAGTCTCCTACTGTCCCTGATATTCCACGTAAGTTACCTCATGCTTTAAAGCCATTTTTATCTTTTTATTTTTTTATCTACAATTTCCTTAAAAAAAATAAGTATGTTTTGTGGAGAAGCAGCTAGATATACCTTTCTGTTTGTCTTTCAGAAGGTGTAAATGACTACATTCAGGAAGCCAAAGCCCACATGAGTCACGCCTGCCAGGATATGGAAACGGGTCTTAGCTTGACCTCGCATTACGTAGACGTGAAAGTGAGCCAAAGAGAGATTCTTCGTTCTGGCAAAAACACAAACAAATGCCTGGACAAGGAGCTGGTTATCATGGGAGATACGGATCGGCAAAAAAGCTTGCTGGGACCGAGTCAGGTAAGAGCATCTATGGAACAAGCTGATCCAAAACATGCTGGTGCTTTCTGTTATCATGTGTCCAGGTGCGTCACTGGATGTTTGTAACTACAACTTTTATTGGACAACTTAAAGTTAACCCTCTGAACTCAAAAAACCCAGAGTTTTATGTCAGAGCATGTCAGATACTTAACCAAACTTTAAACTGAAAATTGTTATATTTCATCTTAATCACTTTACACTATATGTTTCATTTAATTTGCCAAAAATACACTGCTTTCTCTAATCAGAATGTGTAAAAAATAAAAAGTTCTGAGCTTATTAGTACACCTGTGAAGTCATGACTGACTAAACTGTGACCAACAGTCACGTAAAAACAAAACCACAGGGACTTAATGGCTGAACTGGGCTGAACTGCAGGCTGCGTTTACACAAAGCAAATAATACGTATGGAAACAACTTAAGAAAGGAAAAATATTTTTACCTCTTGTTCACAATATAGTAAAGCATCTTTGTATGAAGAACTACAGTTTCTTTACCAGTGGCGGCAAAACCTGTGGATACTTGGAAAAATGTAAACGTTGATTCTAGGTTTTTTCACATACAAAACATAAGAAATTCAACTTTCAAAGGTTCTTTTTATGATTTATGACATTAAACCATGGTATACTGCACAAAATACACTTCTGAGTTCTTTCTACTTCTAGCCATGGTTGTGTTGTTTCCATAAAGGTGCAGGACTTTATATTAAAGTGTGACAGAAGCAAAAAGCACACACAGAGGGTTAAACAACACAAAACACTGTTCATGTCATATTATGCTATTTGAAGGCAACCGAATTTCTTACAATTTACAGATTTAATGCTATGCATCTACATGTATTGAATTGGTTATACGACTCGTTAAACTCATGAGTACGACATTTTCTCCTTTTCCATTCAGATCTTTGGAGGCTCAAACGGAGACAAATCCAAAAACTACATTTTGTTGTTTGGCACTGCTGGCTCAGGAAAAACTACTCTGATTAAGAAGCTGTGTCTCGATTGGTCCAGAGACTGCATCTCCCAGTTTGACTTTGTCTTCTTATTGGATGGCAAACAACTCTCTTTAGCAGAGCCCACCTTCAGCCTGCAGACGGTCCTACTCAACCTCTCCTCCTTTGCTCCTCCCTGCATGGATCCAGAGGCGGTGTTTGCTCAAATCCTTGCAGCCCCTAAACGTGTTCTCATCATTTTTGACGGGTTTCAGGAGTTGCGGGAGTATGAGATGCTTCTCCAGACTCAGGAAAAAGACTTGGTGACATCACTGCTGAAAGATAATAAGGCCCAGACCTTCACGGTAAAGCAGTTGTACTCTGCCGTCCTTCAGAGGGTTCTGCTTCCAGGCTGCACTCTTCTGCTCTCCACCCGCCCAAGAGGCTCTGCCCTCCAGCTGCTCCGGCGCGCAGACAGCCTTCTGGAGACATGTGGCTTCACCCCAACACATATAGCAACATACTTGACCCAGTACTTCACTGACCCTGCCCTCAGAGCATCTGCTTTGGACTGCTTGAAAAGCAGCAGCTACCTACAGCTCCTCTGCTGGAACCCCGGACTATGTCGACTGGTGTGCTTAGTTTTAGAACAGTCCAAAAGTTTGGAGGTCTTACCAAGAACTTTAACGGGGCTCTGTCATCAAGTGCTTTGTCTGAAAATGGAAAAAGAGAGGGGGAACCCATGTGTTGAAGCTCAAACACAAACACCAGTGCAAGTCATACAAGAAAACAACACACAAATGTCAGATAGTTGTCAAGTGAAGAGATGTGACAGAAATAATCGGACAAAGTCCAGAAAACAGCTTTCTGGCACTTCTGGCAGCAAAAGATCAAGGAGGGCAAAAAAACAGAGAGACGAAGTGGATGAGGACATGAAGAGTGATGTCGAGGGAGTAGATAGAACAGAAAGAGAGTTGTTGTCCCAGCTGAGCTCTTTGGCCTGGGAAGGGGTCAAATCAAACTCCTCCATCCTTCCAACAGGACGGACTGTACCTGGCAAACTCAAGGCGTTTGGCCTCAGGACAGGACTTGTTCTGTCTCATCACCTCAGGAAGAGGCCATTGGTCTCAAATGGTGAGAACGAGGGAGGAGGAAGAGAAGACAAACATGAGATGGAAGAAGAGAAGGAAAACAGAGAGAGGACGGACACTGATCTTGATGATGATCACATTCTGCTGTGGGCCAACCCTTTTCTTCAGAGTTACATGGCAGCGGTCCATTTGTTTTTGTCAAGGTAATGATAAACAGTTTACTGATTCTTTAGAGAATAACTGGATGAAATGAAGCATAAATCAATAAGATGTGTCTGATGCAGATTAAAATAACTTTCAGCTGTCATGGTATTCAGTCTCTATAGTATGTTGTTTGGTTAAGAATGAAAGAGACTTTCTCCTCTTTCACTTTCAGTCCAAAAGCATCTCTGCAGTTCCCTGACCCACTCTCACTTTCTGTTTCCCAGGACTGTAACAGACCGGAACTTTCTCCAGACCCTCCCTTTCCAATCAGGTGGAAAGGGCCGTCGGCGACCTCAAAGGGAGGAGCTCGAGCTTGCTCAGCGATTCATGGTCGGCCTCCCGTTCCACAACATTACAGAACTGCAGAGGCTTCACTTATACTCAGAAAGAACTCTCAGAGATGTGGCGGTCAACAGGCAGGCTTTAGTAATAAAACACCTGGAAGAACTCTCCTACGGTGACCTGAACTCCTCCCAGGTCCTGGAGTTATGCCACTGTGTTTATGAAGCAAGTCACATTAATGATGACGGAAGCACTGGCAGCACACGGCTGGTGACTCACCTGGCAGCCAATCTTCCAGAGTTCCTGACATTTCATGGAGTTCCACTCAGTCCACCAGATGTGTTCACGGTGCAGAACGCTGTTGAACGAGGCGGAGCTGAAGGTAGAAGCTTCTGTTTGGATCTGGAGGACTCCGGGATACAGATCTGTGGACTTAGGGCTCTCGTGGGCCTTGACAACATCAACACATTCAGGTAGTGATCACAAACCCCACTTCTAAAAGTTGCTCTGATCAGTTGATGGATCTGCAGACCTAATAGTCTTTAGGATTTCTTCCCATTTCAGGTTCATGTACAGCATTTAAAATGTTTAAAGGTCCCATATTGTGTCCCTTTTTTGCAAATTAAGGACAGTTTCACATGTCTTTTACTGTGACTGTATAACTGGTTCTAGATTGTTCTTTATTGGCTGTGTCAGTGTTCAAAAGCTTTAAAAGGCCACGCTGTCTTTTTGTAGCCTTTCGTCAACAAAAAATACGAGAGTAAAAGTGCAAAGATAGGGCTGAACTGTATGTTCATCTCTTCTAACACACATTGAGCGACAAGTTAAAGGAAAGGCCAACACAAAGTGTCTTTGTAAGGTGTTGGGGCACCATGTGCTGCCAGAACAACTTCAATTTGCATTGGCATTAGTTTTACAACTTTGGAACTCGAGTGAAGGAATGTAGCACCATTCTTCCAAAAGACTTTCAGTTTGATTATGGTGATAGAAAGCGCACTGTAAGACATCAGTCCAAATCCTCCCCAGGTGCTTAGTTTGGTTGGATAAGTGGGATCAAACAATACCTGCAAAACATTTCCTACAGAATAACAGAGCCACTTGATCCACTAACTGTAGGAGTGAAAGATTCAGGTGTTTCCTTTATTTTATCATCCATATTTAAGTTTTAAACATGCGCATGTCCAGCTTGTTAGCTTAGTTAAATAAATTTCCAAGACTGAGGAGCACGCAGTAATCGTGAAGTTATGTACAAAACAGCACATGGTGGAAGCCTGTCCTGGATGCTTCCAGAGTTTTGGGGTAGTGTTCGCCGCTAATGACCTTTTACACGGCAGCTTTATTTGCTTTTTTTTTTCTCATGGTATACATACAATGCTATGATTAATTAGATCTGCTCTGCTATACAAGAGCGCCTTATATCCCCATGGTTTTTATATGGATCATCATCTGGAGAAGATGCTGATATTTTAACTAGAACATGCTACTTTAGCTTCAGTCTTTTAGCACAACATAATATCTGTTGCTATCAAGTGTATATTTGTCTTGGATGTAGCAACAAGCTGGAAACTGGACCTACACATTAAAAAGTCAGCTGAAGACAGTGTTTTCACCAAATTGGTGGTGCTAACATTACCTTAATTGGATGTCACTGGCAAAAAATAGAAACCCTGCTTTTGTCTGTTGGTTTTAATCAATGTTCCGTATCATCCACGGATATCAGTGTGAAAAAAAACAACTTCTGAAACTAAACCTTCATGTGTTTTTAAGGGCATGCATTGCTGATGTCGTCACCCTGTGGGAGCAGCTGGAGCAGGGAGGTGAAGCAGGGCTCCTACAAGGGGCAGTGTCCAAGTTCAAGATCCACCCTCTGAAGGCCACACAGGTGTGTCACGTAGAGCACCTGGAAAAGCTGGTGAAGATACACATGCAGAAGAGGCTGTCGGACAGGTACTGCACACAGCATGCATCCAGATATACATAGATTCTACATACTACATGCATAGCGTTGGCCGTCTGGGTATTAAAACGCATGTTACGCTCAACTGTAGCTCCAGCCACTCAGAGTCCATCCTGGCGGAGGGGGTGCCTGCAGTCCAAGAGCTGCACAAGCTGGAGTTTGAGTGAGTAGCTCTGACATTTGATGATGATGATGATAAAGACAGTGATGACGGTGATGATGACGATGGTCATTGCCTTTTCCTCTAGGCTCGGTCCAGAGAAAGGTCCTCTGGCTCTTCCTATGCTATGGGGGTTCTTGCCAGGGCTGCCCAACCTACAGCACTTGGAGTAAGTATCTTTATGCAGCTTTAATTCCAAATTTCTGTCTCTCAGTGCATTACGTCTTGTATTTCTTAGACTGTGTGTGTTTCTAGTATCTGACAGCCTCTCTGTTCTCCTTCAGTCTAGAAAACTGTAAGATCGGGGACAAAGGAGCAGAGAACCTGGCTAATGCATTAGTCTCCCTCTGTTCCCTGGAGATACTAAAGTGAGTGCATGTTGACCCCATTCTGGTCTTGTTTTTCTGTCTGAAAATACACACAATACAACAAAAAAAAAACATAACATTTGTTAAAGTAGTAACATTTTATAACTTTGTGTTTTCTCCTTGTGGTTTCCAGTCTGTCACAGAACTGCATAGGAGATGTGGGTGTGAAGAAGCTGACAGCTACGCTAAAGGATCTGCCCAAACTGCACGTTTTAAGGTATATAATACACACACACACACACACACACACACACACACACACACAGAGCTACACAGCAACACCCATAAATGGCACATACTGTAAACCCACATAATTTCACTTCCCTCTCCATCTCGCTTGTTTTTCCAGTCTTTACAGCAATGTGATTTCTGACGAAGGGGCAGAGAGTTTAGCAGCCGTCCTCCCACACATGGCTTCCCTCACTGACCTTGAGTAAGATTTCGCATTTTATAACACATTGCATCTGTGTATGTTTATGTGTGTTTGTTTGACACAATGTGGAAAACTTGTCACTCTTATGCTACATATGCTTAATATTCACATGGATGTTTTATATATCTAAAAAATAAACTAAACATAATGTGATTTTTAAACCTTTAACACACAACATCAAAAACTAGAACCATGAACGTCAACAGAAGAAATGGTATATGACTTCTGCAGAGACGCACTGAAAACCTATCTAAAGTCTTGTTCTGTCTTATTTCTGTTTGGCAGTGTGAAGTACAACAAGCTAACGGATGTTGGAGCACAAAGTTTGGGAGCTAGTCTGAGAAACTGTAGTGATATGAAAACTTTGAGGTGAGCTATCATGTCTTGTTAATTCATATTCATATCTTTGTCCAGATGTTTCATGGTTCTCACCTTGTTTCGTCTCAATCTCATCACAGGATGTGGAACCAGTGTATTCCATATGGAGTTTTTGAGAGGCTTCAGCAGCAGGACAGTCGGATCTTTTGGCATTAGAATAACTTGAAACTTATTTTCTCCAAGCCTATGAACTTTTTGAAAACATGCATCTCACATGAACTCTGTGTGTTTACACTGCACAATAAATCTTCCAGGGCACGTATGCGCATGAGAAACTGACAATCAGGGAGCATTAGAAAAACATTGCACTACAACAGATAACTTATTTGCTGCTTGATCTTTGTTTCTGAGGGTGCGAACAATACGTGTGCAGCGAACAGTATTGCGTGTCCACACAGGTTTGTGGTGGTACTTTGTACAAATTTAACAAGCAAATTTGCACTATTTGTCTGATGTTTCAGGGTAATCTGTGCCCGCTGTAAATAGATTTTATTTTTTTTAGTCTGTCTTTAGCTGAAAAGTCCTTTGTTCTGCATTTGACTTGTTTGACAAAAACAGTATTTTCGTTTGCACCTTCTGTTGCTGTAGACTACATGTGTCTTTTCTATTTTCTTGTTACTGATCATGTCATGTGTATACTGAATACATCAGTTTAATTAAAAAAAACAACTTCATTTCACTTCCTTGTTTGCAGGTTTCTGTTCTTTATTTTTGATGCAAACAGTACCTTGTCGTCTGTAGCTACATAGCTTAGCGTGTTACTCCAGTGGGTCTTTGTAAATCAAAAAAATACACTTTAAATAGAATGTGAGAATGCAACCAGTGCTGTTTTTGTAGTCTGGTGCTTATAGATCTCGGTTCAGTCTTTAAGAACAGCTCCTGGAATGGAATTACAATTAAAATACTCCACTAAAATTTGAAAAACACACAAAAACTGGTTAACCTTCATTTTCACAATAGTTTTTCTGTACAAAAACACAAATATTGGGATTCTAGGTGACCCTTATCACCATCAGTATTTTTTTTGGTGTGTGTGTAGGTGGGGGGGGGGGGGGGGACTTGTAGAGTCCTTTGAAAAGAGATAAATACCAATTTCCACGTCCCACAATGCAACAGTTCCACAATTTGGAGCATCATGCCACCAGAGCATGATCCAAAATACTGTTTTTCCTTAAATAAGATCATGTTCAAAGTCAGAAATTTACTATACATGTTCAGGATGAAAGGTTTTGTGACAATCAAATTAAATGTGTATTTTCTATTGTACAAGATAGGGCTAAAATATGATTATGCAAATGACTGACATGTCACCAGAGCATGATCGGCACATGGTGAGCGTGTGGGAACAACTGAAATGTTGAGGTTTCAAAGGGTGGATGTAAGAAGAAGAGGCATTAAAGAAAGAAAGAAAAAAAATTTGAGGTTTGCTGTTTCTCAAACCACAACAATGTGTTTGGCTGTATGAAGTCAAGAATATATATCTGTGACGTGGTTTTTGATGACATCAGTGTTAGTTTTCATAAGCAACATCAAGCAGATTGAGTTTAGCTGATTTGCCATCGCCGAAAACTTTATTTAAAAGGAAATAACATAATCAATGGATGGCAAAAAAGGCTTCTAATTTCTACTGTTCATTGAGTTCAGGATTTCTTTTTTTCTTTACAATATGCAGGTTAACTTTTCTCAAATATATTCTTTCAGGTGAATTAGTGATTTCCTCGGTGCACCTAAAGTCCACTTCGCCTGTCCACTACTGTCTCGCATCTACAGCTAAACTGAGCCTAAAATCAACAGATAAATATAACTCTGCTTGTCGGACATTGAGATAACGTACAAGTGAGTTTTTCTGGTTTTAAGTTCCTGGATATTTAGCAAAACTGATCACAAAGACTGTCTGAGATGGTGCCAACAAAACCTTTCTCTTCTGTTATTACCTGTCTGAAATGACTTGATATTCAGTACTGTCAGATGTCTGTTTAAGGGTTCCCCGCAGTTCTTATTGTTGAGAATAAAACATTTCGCTATGATGGTTGCTTCTTACAGTCGTGTATTCCTGAGGGGTCCTTGTGGACTATTGATGGTTAGTGTGCAACTGGACCAAGCTTTAATCTCAGCAAACAGAAAGGGAACATTCTGTACTTATCGATGTGTGAAATAGTTCCACATCCAGCTGCATTACCCCCTAGTCTTGGATCAGCAGATAGTTGCACTGCGTCACGTCAGGACGCACATCAGGTTGGGTAAGTTGCCAGCCACAGCAATTCCCAGGATTGCAGATCTGAGCAAATGTCAACACTTACCTCTGTTCAGGACTTCCTTGACCAAACACTGGAGGCATCAAAGCATTTGAAAAAGACAGCTGCCGTTCTCTGGTGCTGTAACTCTCTCTTGTGGATAAAATGTAACATGACACTGAAAGGGCACAACACTCAGAAATGAACTCTTTGGCATCAAATCCATAAGCATGCGTATAACTAAAAAAAAAAAAAAGAGGCTAAAAGCTGGCATTCACTCAAAGTTTATTAAATACACATTGGAAAATAAAACTCTGTTGCGATCCATAGCTTATTAGAGCATGTGCATGTCTGCAAAGAGGCAGATGTGGCGGGATGAGCGATGCGTACAGGTCTTGTGTTGATGATAACGTGAGCAGGGTTGATCAGATGTTGACCAGCACAGTGTGGTATCATACCTGGGAGATGGCATGGTCTCTAACCAGCCGCGAACACCAGTGATTTAGAACCAGTTTTGCATAAAACTCGAATCTTCCCCCGAAACAGCTTCACTTGCCGCTGATTTCTCATTATGAGGAGCCATTTTTATCCTTAAATTGCCCACCTCGTTATACTGACATTGACCTTTAGTTAAAAAAAATATTACATCAGCCAGCTAAACATTTCCAGCACCATCAAATATTGATTAACCATTTAGTGTTTATCTACACAAAGCCCTTAGCTGGTATTGATTGAATTATTTTTGGATCAAATTCCAAACAAACATATTTTTAATGAATACCAGCATCCTGAGTTTTAGCATCCTGTGTGTTTATACTGTGTTTTTAATGATTTGTACATACAACTCTAAACACAATAATGCTCAGTGTCAGCCTTAATCCAGAAATACGACAGAATTTGGTATCAGCTGTCAATGCTTCCTCTTACAATAAGACGACATCCGCGTTCTTGATTTCCAACGTGCCTTTTTTCTTTTTGAATTCAGTGTGGCTGTGGATAATTATCGGGCTATATTTAGCAAAACCATTTGAGCTGACGAGGCAAAGTGTTGCTCGAAATGACATCTGAACAGCCAGTACAGTAAAGCAGAGCCATCTTGGTGAGAGGTTGTCTTGCAGAATGTACTGTTCCTTCAGTTATGACGATGAAATTCTGGACTACAGCTTGTTTAGAGGGCGAAGCATGCATGTACAAAGATTTTGAAATGTTATCTGTCTCTATGGCTTGGGGTATTTGGTTGACAACCACCACAATGTAATGATTATCATGCAAAATCTGCTTATTTGGGCAGCGATTACTGTATAAGAAAATACTGGTTTCTCTGTATTGCCTCCAAAAATCAATATTTAGTTAATTAGCTGGGCTGCAAGTGCTCTTCTCAGATTTACAGCATCTCCAAAGCGTACAAATGCCTCATAAATCTTTAGTATCCCTTTAAAGACACCACTGACACAAGGCTGCATCTTTCCACCCATCTGCAAATCAATGCAAGCACACAGCTGAAATATTCACCTAATTCAGTGAATGATCTCGTTCACGTCGTTATCTAACCGCCCCGCCGCTTGAATCCAGTTTATTATTGCTGTCAGGAACATACCCTTGATGAAAGGAATTCTACATCTGTCACAACATAAACAGCAGAAAGCGCAGTAAAACAGAATTCTGACGACTAAACCAAATTCTTTAAAAACACAGATAATATCATGCACTGAGTCTGGTCTAAGTCTCTCAAAGTCAATATTAAAACAAATGTGTGCAACCAACAGAGTGATGTGAAAAATCTAAAGCACTTTTTTTTGGGCTTCTCTTTCATGAGATTTGACACGTGTCGTTATAGTTACCCTTTTTTTGTGGAGAATGAAATGTTCATGGCCTCAGCTGTTAATATAGATTAAACAGAGATAACTGTGTCAAAGAATGAACTCATCCTGGGTAGTTTCATATGTTCCTCATTATGGTGAAGAGTGTGGTAAGAACGACATGGTGTTCCTGATCTACGAGAGTCAAAACTGTATTATATCCTACAGCTTCACAGCCTACGTCCAGTGTCAGTGTTACGTCTTGCCAGTGCGCCCAGAGTTCCTAACTGTGCTCCTGAGAGACTATACATCCCTGATGCAGACATACAGCACGGATGACCCCAAAAGACATGTTTTAAATTAAGCCTTAAGAATGCAAAATGTGTTCTGAGCTAAAAGACAAACTGTTAAAACAAGTTGCTCTGTGAGGGGTTAACTATACAACAGGCTGACAGTGGACATTGTTTTCCTGCTCTTTGCCAGTTCATCTGAGATGTCTCACCGCGTAGGACATCGCACTGTGACTCAAGTGGCAGGTTTCATCTCATTTGCTTGTAGAAATAACTACCGGATCCTGCATAGCGTAGATAATTATTCGGTGTAAATGCCAGGCTGCTGCGTGTGAATTGGCTGCAGATGACATGAAACACGCTCCACATTGCTGATGACATTCATTTTTCCTTCCAAAGGGGAACAGCTGTCTCTCTCCACCTGCAGCAGCACCTTTGTGCTTCCTTTTCATCTCTCGTTGCTGCAGTGTCCAAAGTGAGCTTCACAGATGCCAGCGGAGTTGATTGCTGCTTGACTGGCAACACGCTGACAGCTGATCCAGTGCAAGTGCTCCTTTCATGGGGGCAGTCTCTGATCATACGGCTGGCGGTGTTGAATCTCTCTCTCTCTCTCAGGCTACCTTCCTTTGAGCCGAGACAACCTGTGGACATGACACGCACTTGTGAATGAACACTTCTTATAGATTATATCATAACACGCCACAATAAGGGTAAGTTTGTGTACAACTTGTGTTTAAAGTCTTAAGATTCTCCTGGGAAAAACAAATTTAAAAGCCTCTAAGGAAAGGCTTTCTATGGGGGTTTGTCTACAGAAACAAACCCCTTTAGAAAGACTGAATTTTCTTGTGTACTCTGCTTACTTTTTGACTGATATGTCTCTGTGAGAAAAAGGCTGCAACAACATCCACTTTGAGACATTTCTTCTCATCATCGCTGACCAGGGAGTGTTCACTCCAGACCTCTGCATCCTCCTCCTCATCACCTCCTCAACTTTCTTTTTGTCCTTCAGCACCGCCTTGTCACTCCAGATAGCCCTCAAACACATCCAGCTCCGTGTCCGTGTCATATGGGACGGAGGCCGGGTCGGACAGCACCCCGAGGTCCACCAGCGCCTGATCCATGTCCTCAGGCAGGAACACTATCCCCACATTCAGGACGATGTACTCCATCAGAAAGGCATAGTAGAGGATCAGGACGTTCACAAAGAACAGGCCCAAATAAAACATATATGGGAGTTCGTCCAAAAGCGATTCCACCGAATCTAGTTGGGCATAAATTGGGTGTGTCATAGAAAAGTAAGAAAGCCACGGCTCGGGTTCTTGTGATTGTGTGGTGCCAGGATGGAGCAGTTGTTGTCACCGCTAGAAACCTGTGAGGGGTGATGGGACCGGGGCGTCCATTTCGGCTCGTCCTGACCCAGAGCAACGATTCAGAGAAGCATTGAGTTGTACTTTATCCTTTACGGTGCGAAAGAAAACTAAAGAAAAACAGCGAGACGAAACGGCATAGCCTAAAATAACCGACGGACAGTATTAAAATATCATGTTAGCGAGCTCGACGCATTCTTGACATTGGTTCCTTTGGCTTTGCGGAATTCACGCCATGCCAGCTGGCTAGAGCTAAAAACAGTAGCATGCAACGTTAGCCGAAACAAACGCGAACATTTCGACAAGAAAAGTATCGGAATTTACTTATATTCACATTAGTACCGTCAAACACACGACACTGAAACATCCATGCTCCTGACGATGTTTTTTTTTTTTTTTCCTTACAGCTAAACGTCCCTTCTCACATTTTTGCCAACTGCATCAAAACAGTCCCGACCACAAAGCGACACTTGAAGCCTCGGTATGTGATTGGCTCGCCAACTGGCAAACTCCGCTCTGATTGGCTATTCAGGTGTCAATCAGTACAACGGTGCCTCGTCGCGTGCTTTAATCGTCACTGATAACGTAGGAAGTAGGTGTTGTAGTTTTTCTCCATTATGTGAAACCGCCATCGGAGATGGGGAAAACTACAACTCCCAGACAGCCCATCCGCAGAAGCCGTTACGCAATGACCCCTCGGTGCTACCATCGCCGCCTATCACCCTCTGTTTGCTAAGTAGCTATCGGTACGTGAAAGTGGGTGTAATGGATAGATGCGGACGCTAACCTTAGCAGAATAACGCGCCTGGCGAAAACAGCAGCCCCCCGAAAACCGCAACCATGTTTGGCCGGTCACGGAGCTGGGTTGGAGGGCAGGGAAAAACGAAAAACATCCATTCCTTGGACCATTTGAAGTGAGTAGTTAGCATTGGTTAGGCTAACGTTAGCCTCAATAATCACACGACTGTCAGCGTTGCCATCAGTCCACTTTAAACATCTAAATTAATACTAGCTAAGTAGTTGTACAGATGTCCAGTTAGCTAATAAAGTTATTTCTGGTTGTTGTATCGTTTCTATTATGTTTAATAAGGCAGATAATACGTGAACTAGCTTGTACTTGCAGTACCCTACAACTGCATTGACATTGTTCCAATAGTTTTGGACAAGCAAGACAATATCTAACATCGAGGTATTGTTTAAATATCCATATCAGCGGAAAATCCGTACATCAGAAATCCAAGGCCCTGCACAGGTGCTTTTAGAGTTTTGGCTGATTAGACCAACGCTGGGAATTACTGGACTTACAAGAGTTCATGTACTAATCTGAATAGCAAAACTCAAAGTCGTCCTCCTAATCCAACAGGTGCATCAAATGAACAATAAAGGTAGATATCAATCATGTTCAATATGCAAATGCCTATGTAATTCTGAGCAATTAGGCAAAGTAAGTAAAACCTTTGTTTAATTTGGTGCTTAGTACCCTACTTTTTGGTCATATTGACAAGCTATCGGTAGGCCTGTAGCAATAACGTTTTACATCCAGGTGAGTTTTATTGCCACATCATGCTTTTTTTTTTTTTCATAGGTCAGACAAATCATAGCCCAGTAAAATCACCACTGAGACTGTCTGCGTAAAGTTGCTTTATTATTTAGATGTGAGGAGCCACTTCCACATATGTGTCTACATCAGTCTGTCTTTCTGTTGTGAAGCTGGAAGATAGATTTGTACATATTCACATTTCTAAACTGAACTGTGCTTTTAATGCTTTCTTCTACACCGTCCACTCCTGTCTCTCTGTTAGGTACATGTACCACGTTCTGACCAAAAACACAACAGTGACAGACCATAACCGAAACCTCCTTGTGGAGACCATCCGCTCCATCACAGAGATTCTCATCTGGGGGGACCAGAATGACAGCTCTGTGTTTGAGTAAGTCCCAGTTTTTGACTTTATATCTTTTCAATCACCCGTGGCTATAAAACTGCAGATGTGACTCCAGCATGAGAGTCAAAGGTTTGGCTTTGTACTTCTTTGAATCTCTCGTCATATAATCAAGGTTTGCTAACCCTGCATGCTCCTTTGTAGTCTCACATTGCAACAGATGCAATCTTGTAACTTTACTGTGAATTTTCAAAAAATGCCTTGCTGTCAATCACAGAAGATTGCTCCTTGTGGATTCTTAATAGTCACATTCAGTCAGCTGATCTGGAGTTCTTAGAACAGGCAAATGTCAATTTGGAAGCTTATTTCCCTTTTTTTAATGCACATACATTCAAAATCCTGTCCCAGCTTTTGCTTACAGGACACGAAAGACCCTAATACCACCTTCTTTCTATACATCAATCGTGATAACTTTAACACACTTTAAAATATGTGTGTGAAATTTTCACACCTGTACAATTGTGAGCATTTATAACAGAACAAACAAGCAAGAAAGAGCCAAAAAGCAAAACAAAATAGAAAATGGGAAATGATTCATTAAGAAGCAGTTAAAAGCTGGAAATGAATCTGTCTAATTCTCTTGAACTGTTTTCAGATCAAACCACAGAAAGATTTGAGTCATTTGCAGGGAGTCAAGGTTCTGAAACTGTCGTGTTTTGTTTAGTTTTTGGTCAGAGGTTTCTGTAGCTGCTCTTCTGGCGTGAACAAGAAGAGCAACTGAGAATGTTGCAGGAATAGTTGGCGCTGTCAGGAAACCCTTATAATATACATGGACGTGACTGGCCAAGTTTTCAGTTTTTCTGTAATTGTTTAGTTGAGATGAAGACATATTGGGGCAGTATAATAATGATCTTTATACAAAAAGCGTTCACTTCTATGGTGCAAACTACAGCAGGGTTTTGTAGAATACCTTGAGATAGCAAGTCTCAGATCTGGTTCAGTGAACGGTAAATGATGAATCACAACCTTCTTTGGAGTGAAATGAGCAGTATGTGAGCCGGGAACATGAGCTTTTCTTTTTTTCAAAGTTTAGTAATTTGACTCATTGCCTTTATTAGATTGTGAAACTGTTGTATACCGTAAACAGTGAGGGAGTAATAAGTGGGGGTTGGTGGATAATAAATGCAATAAATGTCCACAGCCGGAATCATATCAAAGACAAGTTGGATAAATGGCGTGTATCTTAACTCTTAGCTGTTCGGATAGACAAACATTCTTTTGCTGATGATTATATTTTAAGTTTGTCACAAGTTGACTCCTTATTTTGTTCTGTATGTGATCAGCTTCTTTCTGGAGAAGAACATGTTTGCCTTCTTCTTAAACATCCTACGTCAGAAGTCTGGACGCTACGTGTGTGTGCAGCTCCTCCAGACGCTTAACATACTGTTTGAAAATATCAGCCATGAGACTTCCCTGTGTAAGTATATGCATTTGCATTCACTGACTGAAACTGAGAAATGCCTATATGATGTAAAAATGATGAGTTCCGATAGCTGGTTCCGTTTTGGATCTGATGCAAGGTCTATAAAACAGCCAGATTCGTAGCTAGTTTTCTGTCAAACATTTGTCTCTTTTAATCTGTTTTCCTTCTGTTAACAATGAGCACTACAAAACATCTCCAGCAGCAGATTAGATCAGCTGCAGCTAATCAACGTAAATTGTTAGTTTGGCTGTTCCCTGGATAACATGCTCACAGTATCTGGTGTCTGTATTCAGCTAAAGATTGTTTGTGATTGAACTACAAGTGGACAGTTTATTGTTGTTCCTCTCGAGAGGAGTGATGCAGCTGATCACCTGGTTTCGCCTGAAGAATGTTCCAGTTAGACTCGTTTTAATCTCATCAACTTTGTTCTGTTTGAGATCACTCATGATTCAGAGTCATTCCAAAGTGGATTTGAACCTGGTTTTAAATTCGCTAGAACATTATCAAACCACATCATTAGACATTATGCACTTTAATTACGACTGAAATACTATTGTTCTGTGTTGCATGACACTGCTACTGTAGTTGTGTAGTTGCGTGGTAGCAGATGGTGCATTTTGAGGTTGTATTGTGTGGTGTTGTTGTATAAGACTACATTATACTGAAGATGGCAAAATTTTGGAAACATGTTACCAAATAATGCAATTTAGAACTGGAAGAAATGGTTGGTTTGTTATCCCCTGTTCAATTTATTTTTTATTGTTTGTGATTGTATTAGATTACATTAGTCCTCAACCAATAAATCAAATGTAAAACATAGTGAAGGATGACAGTCCTAGTTGTTACTATGGGAGTGTTGTTTTGGATTGCAGTAAAATATACTGTGCGTAGATGTGTAAGTATTTTTACTGTGTTTTGTGAGCTAAACAGTGCAAGCCATGTTGCACTGCCATTCTTTGTTGAAACATGCAATGCATAGCAGCCTACTGATTTTTTTTCTTCTGGTTGCTAGGAAACCAAAACCTCAACAGATGATATACTGTCAGGTTTGCAGCGGGGGGATATTTTGCAAGGTTTGCATTTAGATGAATTGGAGAGATTTAAAAAAAAAAAACAAACTGTAATTGCAGGGATATTGTGCCAATATGAATTAAGTAGTCTTTCCTTGTGTTTACTGTACACAACACTCACTGCACTGTTCAATAAATGCTGAGCTGTTTGATGGTAAATTGCCAGAATGTCAGCAGATTACACAAAGACATCTTTGTAAAAAAAAAAAAAAAATCTGCTAAAATATGCGTCACATGCACAAGTCTAATTATGTTATTCATGAAGCTGATCTCCTCTCCTCGCAGATTATCTCTTGTCGAACAACCACGTCAACTCCATCATTGTCCACAAGTTCGACTTCTCGGATGAGGAGATCATGGCTTACTACATCTCCTTCCTCAAGACCCTGTCGCTCAAACTGAACAACCACACTGTGCACTTCTTCTACAATGAGGTGAGGCCACAGAGGGACAAGTGTGTGAGAGCGAGGATAAGCTTGGTGAAACATGCCAGATCTTTAATTCAGTGGCAGAACCTCTTAGTGTGTACTCTGTATGACAGACGAGAAGGAGGGAAGGAAGGTGTGAGTTATGGAACGAAATATAAAGTGAAAATAACGGTGTGCTGCTGCTATTGAGCAACCTTAATATATTGGCTAAAGAATCTAGAACGTCTTTTTGTCACTTGCATTTTTGTGCTGCTTCTGTTTTCCAATCTGCAGCACGCTTCCTGTGGCAAAACATCGGCTTCCTGTGCAGATCGGTTGATTTAGCAGACCTTGTCAACAACAAGCACACTAATACCAACGTTACTTTCATTAATTACAGTAATGCCAAAAAGGGCCAATGTGTTCACGACAGCGTTTTATTTTTTTTGGAAACATATTCAGAGGTGTTACTTTCCTTTATTTCAAAATATTCCTTAGTGTGTTTGTGGCAATGCACTGAAGAAACCTCCTCAATAATTTGTGATGTTACTCTTCGTTGTTTCAGCAGTATCTATAGTCTTGTCTTTGGCCTGTGTGTGCTGGGGAAAGTTATTGGTGTACTGTCGATGGTAGCTTTACCCCTGAAGCCAAAACCAGACCCATTGTGTAGATCTGACAGTATTTGTCTGTGTATTGAAGTGACCTATTACAATTTTTGTTTCTTTTAATTCCTGTCACTTTGTGTTATTCATCATTTGACACCAGAACCTGGATTTCTACAGTGCATTTAGTATCATGAGTAACTCCCTGACATTCGGTCAGTCCGATGTTAAATCACATTTGAAATGCAACAGAACTTCATCACTTCCTCACCTATAATTAACATATTTATAATTCATCCCTCACTTTATTTGTTATAATTTATTTACAGTCTTTTCTGTTGTAAGGCGTATTCCCCACTAGATGGCGCCATTGGACCGCTCACAAATTTTCTTTCCTCCGTTCCTGTCAGATCTACACAGGTGACCAGAGCACAAAGTCTTGGTTTGGGTTTGGTGTCAGGGTCGGATTTCTTCATTTGCTGTGACTTCTGGGTGACTGTTCAAAATGTGACTGTCCACTGTGATTGCCTGGAGGTCGCAGTGACTGAGGAATAATTGGGTGGAGGATCAGGCACTGGCACAGAGAGAGACGGCTGTAAGATCTCAAGTTGTTGGTTGGTCATGTGCAGATTTGCCAAGTGCCACCATGCTGACATAATAATACATACTGAAAATGTAAAGAAGTAAAAAGTCCTTGTAGTTCAGCTCGTCATCCAGTGGAATGAGTGCAAATTTTTGCTTTGTCATTGAATAAGTTAATAGCGAAACAAGCAACACTGCAGCTTCCCTAAGGAAATCGTGGACTATTTATTTACAGACAGTAGAGAAATCTGTCTTTAGTTTTCTGCCCTAAAGAGTTCACTAGGTTTAATTCTTTGACACCTCAAGATAACTTTTATATTTTGTTTTTCTGCAGAAAGAATCACCCAAATTAGTATTTCAACATTGATTCAGTGAGTCAGGAGTGGGAATAATAACTGTTACTCGTATTTAGCTGTTTCCTCTCATAATACCATGCTTCCTAGCATTTCTTCCTCCACCAGCTGCTTCATTTCTCTCTCTGTGTTCTCTGACGGCCTGAGCGCGTCGGTGCAATGCCCTGCCTTGCTCACCGGCGCCCCCTCTCTGTCTCCCACACACAGCACACTAATGACTTTGCCCTGTACACCGAGGCCATTAAGTTTTTCAACCACCCCGAAAGCATGGTCCGCATCGCAGTCCGTACCATCACACTCAACGTCTACAAAGGTGAGTGCCAGGAACACGCATGCGCTAACCAAGTGTACACATGCGCATACAAACACACACTCGCGGGATGCTGGGACTGCCTACCGCCTTTCTTTGTGCTCCTTCTTTCTTCTTGCTGCTGCTTCTGGTGCATGAGCATGACTAACAGGTAACGCTGTAACAAATACACAGAAATTTACTGTTTGGTGAAGTTTTAGCTTTGAATGTTTCCTTGTCTTCTGTAGGCGTTTTGTTTTTTTAAATTATTATTATTATGTTAAAAGAGTGGCTCCCCAGATTAGAAACCCAGTAAATATTTGCTTTTAACTTAACATTTATCCTTAATCTAACATTTCGCTGAAATCGCAGAATGACAGGAAGCACATAGGAATCTTTACAGTTCATTCAGATTCTTCATACATCAAGATCTGGATGTGAACGTCGAATGTGAACATTTTTTGTATGTTGAGATTTTGTTCCGTAATATCACGTAGTAGTTCAAGCGGTCACTTTTTGATTCTATATATTTGTTGTTGTCTCAGCAACATCTGTTGTTTTTCATTTAAGCATTTGTTCATGATATTTAAATATTCACAGTTGTATAGAGAGATAAATGGATGTAAATACTGCACATGCTGCTAATGCTTACCCTTCTAATTCATTTATCGTGATTCTCTTCCTGTTAAGCCACTATCATGCTTTCATGCTTGAAGGATTTATGATATAAACTATACATTTAGATGTAGAAATGACTAAAATGTTTTGTTCGAGGCTCTTAACATCCAACAACTTATTAATCAGCAGTAAACAAACTGTGTTGTTGTTTTGTTTGGTTGTTTTGTTTTGAACGCAAGTACCTAAAACAGCAGCTAACAGGGATGAAGTTCAGTTAATTTGGACTGTGTGTGTGTGTGTGTGTGTGTGCAATGCCCAAGGTAGTGTTACCACAAGGTTCGGCATCACTGATTCACTGATCTCACATGCTTACTAACTCTAAAGGAGCTAACTCTTCTGCAAATCCGCATTACCCAGCATGCAAAGTTGTTGTTAAAGTTCAATCAGTCGTACAACAGCAGTGCATTAGTGCTGCAGGTTTTTCAAAAGAAGTGATTCTACAGAGTGCCACAGCAGCGATGCTGAGAGTCCAGAACATCAAGACTTTTCTGGAAGCTGTGTTCTTTCTGTGCTGTGCTTGTTGCCGCTCCTTCCTGCCGTCTCTCTGGGCTCCTCTGGGATCGGAGCTGGCTGCTGTCACTCCAGGGGAACCGGGTGTTGCTTTTTGCGGGTTTGGCTTTTTCTGCACACATGTATCGTCACCATACATAATATAACAGTACCTTAACACTAAATCTCTGCAACTCACCAACTATGGCCTCCTGTCTGTATCCGTTTGTCTTGTCCTGCATGTAACACTTGTACCGTACAACTTGGCGTCGTTCATGTCATCCTGATTCTGTAGCTCAGCAGCAACAGTTGCATTTAGCACAACAGACTTTAACCGTAGCAGAACTTAAGTCATTTATAAAGTAACCTAGTGGTGTGAGGGATGTATCATTGCTAGCTTGGACATGGCCTGTTCAATAGTAAGGAATCTGTCAAAGCGGGAAGCATCAATTTAATGCAGTAACTCTGGCTGATGGTTTTTTTTTTTTTTTTCTGTTGTCTGAGAATTGTCATGTTACCATACAGAGCCTCTGTATCCTGCACAGTCTACTACCGTCCTGTGATGCAGAATAATAACTGCATTGTGCCAAAAAAAGACTACAATAATTTTTTACACATCATAGTATTAAACATGTCCCCATTTGATGCTTCCTCCTGATTCCTTGGGACATGCACTACAACAAATGACAGCCTAGAAAAGGATTTTATTCAGCACCAAGACTAATTAAATATAATCGAATTATGTTACAACCCCAAGTTGTTTTTTTAAAAGTAGGAAACAGTTGATAATTTTGAAGTTGAATATGTTTTATTAATATTGAAACTCCTTTTCTAGACATGCTGTTGTTTGCAGTTTATTTGTTAATATATCTGCGGGGTCCTTCCCAACCTCCACCCCTCCACAGCAGCCCCTTTACTCACATTAACCCTGTGTCTGTTTCCCCTTCTCCCTCCTCCTCAACAACCACTCCTCCTCCTCCTCCTCCTCGTCCTCCTCTTCCTCTCCTTGTCTCTCTCCTCCTCCTCCTCTTCCTCCTCCTCCTCCTCTCCCTCCTCCCTCTGCGCGCCCCATCTGCCTAACTCCAGTTTCATGTAAGTTGGTTCCATTCATTCAGTCTTTATCTTAGGGCTGGGTATCCTAGTAACATGTTTGCTGATGTACATTGATGCCACAACAGTGCAATTTTTAAAAACAAGCATAGCTGCCGTCAGTGGGAATTTCTTAATTTGATGTTAATGCTTAAAATGTGAAGTGATTTTAAAAGCTTAATCACATGTTCTTACCCAGCCCTGCTTGTTCCTAATGGTGTATTTGTTATAAATGTATGGGTATGAGTATCCTTGCAGTTCGTATTCTTGTAAATCATTCTGTATCACCCGACCTGCATACATGCAGAAAGACCTGCATGCCATTCCAATATTTTTGCTTTCTTGGGTTACTAATTCCACAGACTTAATTCCAGCTGAGCCCCTCATGATGGTTGTCATTTTGGTGATGGGTTTGACAGTTTTGGTCACTGTGGTTATTTATTCAGCATCTCCCTCCTTCATTGTGTTCTTCATTAATTTGATTTGGCTGCTCATGCGTTTCCTTGTCCCAGTTTGACCTGTGTGAATTAGAAAATTACAATCTGCTTTTATTTGCATGAGAAAGTGTTGCTACAACACGGCCGACATTTCAAGTATATCATTTGAAGTGCAGGACTTTGCTAAATCTTTTCTTAGGTGTTTACTGTAGTTGTCCATACGTTTTCCTGACATGCCATGTGTTTTATACTGCAGTCATGTCGTAGTCCAAGCAAATTAAAATGCACATATGTAAAAATGTTTCTCTTTTTTATGCCCTGTAGCTTCTTTGGTGATGTTCTTGCAATGTTTATTTGAAGACGTATGAATTATTCTCATTCACTGTTTACATTTTAGCCCAAAAAGGTAGAGACAACAACGTTCAGCCTCCTCTTCAGTCTGACATTAAGGCTTTTTGTGCTATTGATTTTTGCCCACTGTAAAAACGTTATGCACTGATTTAGCAATGTACTCTTATAGCACTGGCAGATGCAGAATAGACAGTTGGAAAACTAAAGATCAATGCCAGCAGTACTTGAGATAATTTCTTTTTTTATTCCATGCATTCTCCTGCTTTGCACCTACATCACCCAGAATGTAACTTGATCACAGCTCAGTGTGAGATCTGGGTTTTTTGTTGTTACATAAGTCGCACCTAGTGAGCTGCTTTCCTTAAGCAGAGATGAGGAACAGGCTTCAGAGGTCTGGTAAGCTCACCTCTATGTACCCCAAGATTTTTCTTATTATTTTTTTCATTCTAAAGATTGCAGTCTTCAGACAGCACTAACTCAAGTGACATCTGTTAAAGCAGTTCAGCAGCTTTCATGCAGCTCCCTTGAAGGCTCACATGCCATGGTGCTTCAGAACAGATGTAAATACACTTTGATGTGTAAAATCTTTGGACATTACATTTTTCCAGCACTACACAAAGAATATTTTTGTGAACTGAATTACTACAAATGCAAAGTTCGCCAGCACCTCTTTAGAAAGCATCAGTTTGACACCTAATAAGCTTGGATTAAACAGACAAAAAATAATTTAGAAAAGCTTTTTTAAACCCCTAATCACACTGTTGTTTAAAAATTGAACTAGCTTTCCTCTTCACCCCACTCCAGTAGTATTCCCTCTATGTTGCCTTAACAGTGGATCCAGTCGACCAGTTTGTGTCCTTAATATCAGTTCGATTGGTATTTTCTTAATTTCTCTCTAATTTAGTATTTTTTTTTCCTGCTTGTGTTTTGTTTTTCTAATCATATTTAACTGTCACATTCTGGCAACTCTGCAGGATCACAAAGTGTGCGTGCATATGAGAAAGTGTGTGTGTGTGGGTGTTTGTGGATTTGACGCCCGTGGGCAGCGCTGGTAACAACTCCTCTTCCTGACCCCCTGCTCTTTCCAGTGGACAACCAGCACATGCTGCACTACATTCGGGATAAGACAGCGGTGCCGTATTTCAGTAACTTGGTCTGGTTCATCGGCAGCCATGTCATCGAACTGGACAAGTGTGTGCAGACAGATGAAGAGTGAGTGTCGTCTACATTTCTGAGTGTCTTTCCCATTGTTGCCTCTAGGGGTCAGACCTGTCTCTGGTTTGAAACCTTTATCCTGGTACTCGTTTGATTAGCAGTACATTTTTATACGAGATGCATTGTACACACTCAATTATAATGTAGTTTTACTTGTATGTATTTTGTTTTCATGTCTAAATTTAAGACTGTAACTTTTCTTCTATGTAGATTCAGAGTTTTTACTACACAACAGCCTCTTAGACTAGTTTTAACACTACCTAAATAACATCCCAGTGCATGTCTCTCTGATTATCACTGTCGTGTTCCAGGCATAAGAACAGAGGAAAGCTAAGTGACCTGGTAGCGGAGCACCTCGACCATCTCCACTACCTGAACGATATCCTCATTATCAACTGTGAATTCCTTAATGACGTTTTAACCGACCACCTCCTCAACCGTCTCTTCCTGCCCCTCTATGTCTACTCTTTGGTTAGTCCTGAGACGGTATGTTACCCTCAAGTGCATTTCTACATGAGTTAGGCTCCGCTGCCGTTCACAGGTTCAAAGCGGAAACTACGGGTTGTGTAAAAGTTGGTTTCCTCCATTTATTTCACACATATATATACGCATATTTTCTTCTCTGTGCCAAACATGTCAGAGAATCTTTGTGTGTGTTCGTGTACAGTTTCGTCTTTTTATCTGTGCCATGGCTTGTTGTAAAGACATCACAAAGAGCTGTGTAGTCACTTCAAAGGTGTAATATTTAGATAGCAACAACCCAAACCCCACATATATTAAATTTCTAATGCCATTTCCAATTTACAGTAACATTTTTGCTTAACGACTTTTGCACAATCAGCCTAGCAAATCATGTTTGCTCAACTTACAGTACTGACAACTATGTCCCAGATTGTGTAAGTGTAGCTCTTTTTCTAGCCTCCTATGCGCCCGTTGTTTTAATTTAAAGCTAGTAAGCTTTCAAAATCAACTCACTTGAAACTTCCTCAACATGCTTCATAATGAAACACATATTGAGTTCCTTAATTTTAGAAATGTTGACGGCGGTAGTAACTGGAATAATCTGCGTTCACATGCTGAAGTGAGAGTCTGAGCGTAGAACTTCACCATTTATCATTACCAAGCAGTAGTGTTGCATTCATCAGCTATTTGGAAATTGAGCAGGGAATACAAACTATTATTCGGCATAAATGCTATAAATCTGACACTTGTATTAAAAGGGCTGCGAGGAGGTGGATAAAAGATTGTTTTACAAGTGAAATCATAATTACCATGAGTAATAAATGTGGATGTGGGTGAAGGTGACAACTAATGGTGTATGCAGACTGGAGTTAAAACCTTTAAACATGCAAAACCCGCTAAATGGTTATCAAACTTTTTAATCATTCCACCTCAACATTTTTGTTTTTGCTTATGCACTCTAGTTGTGCTTTTACTACTATTTTCTACATGTGTGACCTTAACTAGCATTTTGTTTTTTTGTTGTTTTTTTTTTTTTAGTCTGAAGAGCGAAAGATCAACCCTCAGGTGTCCCTCTATCTGCTGTCTCAAGTAAGCAACACACACCCTAGAGACCACCATCAGCCATCACCAGTTCATTTTAGTTGTGTGATTAAGCTTCCTGGTATTCTGCCTTTTTGTTATGCAGTTTAAATCATCATGAAACATATTATTATGCTCAAAGACCAACATATCTGCCAGCCACTTTTGTTCTGTTCATGTCAGTACTGTCCAGTTGTGAAACCCTCGAATCCTTAAGTTTGTAATTTGACTAATGTCATCCTGTTTTTTTAAACCAAAAATGACAAGCGAGGAGTAATTTTGAACTTCAGGGGCCTGGACTACGATGCAGGATCTGGGGTTAGCGAGGTAACTTCAGGTTAAATCCAGAGTACATCACCATGGTAACTTAGACTGAACGGCTAACCTGCGGTCATGTTCAAGGTTGAGATCACTGGGTATAAAAGCACCTCCCACTGAAAATGAGTTCTCTCAGGTAAAACTTCAGAAGGAGCAGAAAACGAGGCAGTCAACAAAATGACATCACCATTTATAGAAGACCCGCTACACATTGGAGCGCGAATTGTGAGGGATCACTGAGGAGTGTGAGGGTTTTTCTGGACCGGCAAAACCTCTTGGCGCACCCTGACGAGGATCTCTATGAGCTCCTGTCTTCCTTCATTCATTTTTTTCCCTGTTGGCTACAGGCAATGTCAAAGCTATTTCATGTTTTGTTTTCCATACCACTATCACCTCACAACAGTAAACTGATTTTGCCATTAAAGCTTGTATTTGTAGGATACGTTAATAAGCGTTTAAATTTAGTTTTTATGTTTGTTCTTAATTTGTTCCCAGGTCCTTTTTTACTGCCAGGGTTGCAGCTGAAAGTAAAAAAATGTCAGATATGCCACAAGTATATACATTAGGCAGCAAATTAATTAAAAGGAATCCTCAGATGTGCTTATTGTCTGATACGTGCCTTCATGATGGAACAGTGATCATATTTTATGATAAGCTAATGAACTTGTTCATTCACACATTCATCAGTTTTCTGCCAGCATTCCTTCCTGGCTTTGGCTGCAGCAACGGTGCTACTTTTTGCTCCTATAATGTTTTTATATTCTTCATATGTTGTAAAGATTATGTTCTGGTAAAGTAAGCCGCTCCGCAGGCAGACTTGTCCATAGTCGGGATTGGTCAGATGCCAATAACGCCACCCATTTATATGCACGCGCTCATTCTCAGATCAGAAAACCCTGGGTTGACTCACCGAGTTGATAACCACCGTTGTAGGATCGGTTATCCAGAGTGCCGTTGTTAGGGTTAGTCAAGCCGGATCTCTGAACGATATCCTGGGTATGTTGATCTCGCTTCGTAGTCCAGGCCCCAGGTCACAAATCTCACCCATTTATAGGAAACTGTCAGTCACAAGGTCGTCGCGTCATGGAGCACACTCTGCTTCATGGCCACTGTGCTGTGTTAAATGAGAATTGCACCTAACAACTGAGACAATAAACTCTTTAGGAAAGTGTTTATTGAGGGATCAAATCAAGCAAGAAGTAGGATCATTTTCTCAGACTTCTTTACAACCTGACATCTTTTTTGCAACCCTGAGGATTCGCCACCTGCTGGACATGATACAGAATGCAGGTTTCACTTTTTAGACACAGAGACTACATCCATGTTTTAAAATATACGGTTTATGTACAAAACATATTTTAGATTTAACTTTCAAAGACTTCACTTATTTTTGTCTTTTATGTATTTTTCCTCCAGGTGTTTCTGATCATCCACTATCAGCCACTGGTTAACGCCCTCGCCGATGTTATTCTCAACGGGGACTTGTCTGTCTTCACCCCGCAGACAGACATACACAGCGCGCACAAAAACACGGTACTACACAAGCCGACACACACACACACAATACATGCACCCGGATATGTAGCAAAGTCAAATATGTCAACTGAACGCACAATACGGATCGACACGCAGACGAGGCACATGTTAATAATTGATGTAACCTGCACTCACAGGAAGATGATTAAAACACACTAATGTAGGCACATCTATTCAAATTGTACACTGTGAGGGTAGGCGCTCACTAAAAAGTCAAGCACACACACACACAAACAGGCAGTACAGCACACAAACAAGAAATGCACACAAGCACACCCACGCAAGCAACCACATGGACACACACACACACAAACAGTGGAGTTCCAGAAGTGCGTGTAGGTGGTTATGAGATCGCGGGGTCATGGTTTTCTCCATGATTCACCCACATCAAGGCAGCAGTATGCAAATTACCTAACATAGTTTTTTTCTTTTTTTGCATTTTTTTTCAAACACTCTATTTCCTTATTTCCGACGCTTTGCCTCTTCTCCTCTCCAGGCCTTGGATTGAAACACTTTGTCCCGTTTTGGTTCCGCCTGCACCTTTGTGTAATTTCCCTCTTCTGTTTTTAATCTTCGCTCAGTCTCCCCCTCGTGTCCCCCTTATCTTCCACACCTGATTCCCCTCCCCTCTCATTTTCTGTTTCTCACATCCATCCTTTTTCTGGTTCAGTTTCTCTTCCCTCATAGCTCCTCCCCCCCATCCCCCCTCCCCGCTTTCTTAATTTTTTTTGACCATCTGTTTATAAAGCCAGGTGGGTGTGCTGAGGTAGTGAGCGTTTCTGAGAACCCTTGTGGTTATTCTGTGTGTGTGTGTGTGTGTGTTTGCGTGCGTGTGTGCGTGTGTGTACGCGCTCGATCTGTGGCTGTTGTAAGAAGCAGCCTACCTTTTCAGTGAATGTGACTTGAGGCGTGATGTCTTACAACACTTGGTCTACCACAAGAGGAGACAGCCAGACCCAAACTAGGACTGCCAGCAAGTCACTTGTTTAACTATCGTTGCACTTTGCGAGCTTTTGAAAATTAGAAGAGAAGTAAAGTGTATCTAGAAATGGAACATAGAACCTATTTGGGTTGTCCTAATTTGAGGATTTCCCATAAAGTAAAATTAGGTTTCACAAAAAGCAAATCCTGTGTATTTTGTGTGATGGCATCTGTTTTTCTCTTTTTGTCAATTTGTTCTCTGCTGTTTTGCCACAGAGACGCTCACAACAGATGGTCTGACGGCTTGCTTTTCTTAAAGGGACAACAGCATTTAACAGTGTTCATGAGTCATAAGGTTTTTTATTCTGGATAAAAATAACAGTAGATTTTTTACGAATTCAAATGGTGTCACTTACTTGTATTTAACCTGCAGTGACGTACGTCACATTGTGTTGTTGTTCGTTGCTCGAAAGCGCTCGTACCTTTTGATTCGTTGAGGAAGAGCTCATGACAAGATCCCAGAAGTGCCTAACAGATAGATGAGCGATGTAGATGTGCAGCGAGTATTTTTGACTTTTTTTTTTTTTAAAACATGCACATTGGATTTATATCCGCCACATCAGATTTTATTGTTTGATTTATTGCAGATGAAAAGCACATGTATGAGGCGCACGGGCTGTGTTTCTGCGCAGGTGGTCAGATGCCACTTCTTGTTTGTCTGTGATGTGGCAGGAAATTAGGTCACATGATGGAACACTGACAGAGGTGGCTCACCTAACCCAGATCTCTTTCCTGGAAGAAGAGTTTTTTTTTCTCTCTCTCTCTCTCTCGCTCGCTTTTGTAGATGTGTTAACTTGCAAGTGCACCAGTTAAATACATGATGTCAATATTTGCATGTGTACACCAGTGTGTGTGTATATATATATGTGTATATATGTATATATATATATGTATGTTGCAAATAGTGTCCTATTTTGAAAGCGTTTACGTGCAAAGGCGTGGTGTGTATGTGTGTGCATGGGCCTGTCACACATGCGCTCTGACCCCCATTAATTTCTCAGCATTGCCTGAGACTGTGAGCGGTTTACCAGAATATAGTCAGCTAACAGGTGCGACACACACACACACACACACACACACACACACACACTGATACTAGTTTGTGGTTTATGCCTGACGGCATGCACATTGTGTTTTCAGCAGCAGTTACAGTACAATCCTGCTCAGGCATACCAGCAGCACAGAGAGATGATACAGATACCAGTGTTTTGAAGGTACAGGAATAAAACAAGTTCTGTGGAAAGTAGAAGCTGTAGTTTTTAGCGTTATCGTTTTTCAGAGTAATATTTTAAAAATAGGGCTGACTTAATCGGAAACACATATTTGACAACCACTTCCCTTTAATATTTGGTTATTCAGAGCCTTATTAAGTAACGCTTAAATTGCTTCTTTTAAAAAATGGCCAATGCGACATCGTCTATTAGAGGCAGAAGCTGTGAAAAATAAAAAGAATAGTCAGGCTTTCAACTTTGCAACTGTACTTGTACTCATTATTTGTGATGTGCCGCTTTGTCAAGAAACCAAGCTAAATTTAAACCTTAACTTGTGTAATGTCATCAAAATTATTTTTCCTACATATCTCATTTAAAAAAAAAAAAAAAAAAAAAAAAAAACAACAAAAAAAAAAACTTTGCAACAAAGAAAACCCTAAAAAAAAAAAAAAAAAAATTCTGTTCTCCTTTTTGCAGCCATGTAGTCATTGATGACTCAGCGGGCGACCAACAGTGCTGTGACAGTAATTCAAGAGCTTTTCAGCTGATCTGCAGGCAGTGTTTACACAGAGCAGCCAGGAGACAAGCATATAAACAAAAGAAAAAACCTGTCAGATAGCTACAGTATGTGCAGTCACCATTTTTTGCAATTGGTAACACCTGTGGGTATTTAAAAAATATTAATTCTGTTTTTTTGTTTTTTTTTTTAAATTTTGTAGTATGACTAATAAAAGAAATTAGACATTTGTTTATTTCTGCATTACTAACCTTAGATTTAATTAGGTTTCAAGAAGGACCAGCATATCACAGATGAATAGTACAAAGACTGTCAAAAAGTTGGAAACCTGATAATTCTTTCAGTTTTTTACAGTTTGTGGTTCTAATAAATGTCTCACTCATTTCTCAGTACTCTCTATTTCTAGCAATTGGTTGTGCTGTTTCCATAGAAGGGCATGACTTCATAATGCCACTTCATGAGCCACAGTGACAGAAAATGTGACGGAAGTAAGTCCAGTAAGTGTTGTTGGTTCGGAGGGTTGATGCTTCTGTGAAAAGTGATGTAAAATAGAGAACTTCTTTTAGTGTTTTTTTTTGTTTGTTTGAAGACCAGCTTTGCTCTCAAAAGAACACAGAGAAAAGTCAAAGAAGAGCACATTGAGGAGAAAGGGAGAAATGAGGCAATAAAGCTGTATTTAAAGAAGTTTTAACTCTCAGCTGTGAATGATGAGGGACACAGCTGCTTCCAGTAAGCTGCTAAGATGCTGAGAAAGTGCAGCAGAGGCTGTCGTGAGTATAAATTTGAATACGGAGGCTGGGCCTATGGCTTCAGTCTCAGTGTGCATGTGTGCATCTATGTTCCCACTTGGTCACGTGCATGTGTGTTTGGTGGTTTGTGTTGCTGCAAGAAGTAAAGTAAAATAGGGCTATCTAGTTTCGGTGTGCGATAGTCAGGCCTTTGGCTCACAGTTTTTTGTAACAAAGTTGAACTTTTTTTTTTTTTTTTTTTTTAGAAATGAACCCACACAGAGACAACTTTGTTGGATTTCAATGGCCTCCTATTTTGTAGCACTGCTGTATTCAATGAAAAATTAAATGGCTTGTTTAGTTCCACCGACACTCCAAAAGTAAAATATTCAGTTTATTATAATGTAAGAAAACCCTGCATTTTTAAAAATAACTGAAAATTACTTAAAAGAAAAAACAGTCATGAAAACAGCTGCTCATTGACTAACTATTGATCAACCAGCAGATTAACTGAGTAATTATTGTAGCTCCAACTTATTTAGATTCTCAACAGGGTTTTCTCTCAAGTCTACGGAAAAATAAAAAAGTATCATATACACACGGATATAAATATACACGCACCAAGGGCCTCTATAGGAACTAAACATACTGTTTTAAATAGGTCATTAAAACAGAGGTTCAAGAGTTTATGGTGTTAGCAGTGCACTTTTTAGGTTAACCTGAACGCTGAGTAAAACTGGTGCAGATGAGGCCTCACCTCTCGAGGTCTCTGCCAAAGCAGCAAAAAGAAGCTTCTGCTCACTGGTTTGATAACGTGTGCTTGACCCACCCTCTGAAAAACCAAGAGCAATAGATTTAAAACATAATGTAAGATTACCATATGAGATGGCACTAAAAGCACTCGGTCAGACATGCTGAAAAATGAGATGTGGCCATTAAATAATTAGTCAGTCAAACTACAGCATACATGCCTAAAATACCTCATATGCATTGAGAAACAGGCAAGAATACACGACCCCTCAAAGTTGCAATCGTCTGGATTAAAAAAAAAAAAAAAAAAAGTAACAGCTTTAGCCTCATCATTTTGTAGCTACACCTTGTATTTCCTAAATTGCAGCCTTTGTGACCAACCAGTTTTTATCTTTTGGTTTGTTTTATTTTATGGTGTTTTGCTAACTGTAACTCCTTTGACGGCACACACTAAGGTCCTCATTAGTTTTAAGTCACATCCCTTTTTTCTTTAATTAAATTACTCTGACAAATCTTTTTTTTTTACATATTTCAAGATTAAGGTGTAAATAAGCGGTTTTATTTTTTGCAGCAGTAGCAGTTGTGTCATGATTACTCAGGTTTACTGTCAGTCGGCGTGGATGTCACTGCTCAGCATCTTATCGTTGACCAGCTGTTTCCTGCAGGGTCATGTATGTGTATGTGTAAGTCTGACAGCTACGTGTTGAAAAAATGTTTTTTCTATAGTTCCAGTACAACCTCACAGATAAGGTCTCAACTGTCGACGTGTGGTCGTGTCTCCATTGGTCATTTTCTCTTCTGCTCCAAAAAAGTGTATCGAGGAGGAAGTGGTTTGTGTTTAGGACTGTGATCAACATGATAGTGCAAGAAGCATTTACTGTAAGGCATTTTTGTTGTATGCATGTTTTGTGTGTGTGTCTGTGTGTGTGTCTGTGTGTGTGTCTGTGTCTGTGTCTGTGTGTGTGTGTGTGTGTGTGTGGTTTTCAGTTGTCGTTTTTGTGGCTGTGCATCTACCCGTAAGGGGTAATATTGCCTTCTGGAAACAGGACAGTCGATCTCTTCTAAGTATTCCGACCGTGACAATGTTTGCTTTGGAAAATTAACATCCTACTTAATGCACTCTTCCCATTTCCGTCTCTGCTGTTTTGAACCATTATCTGATGTACTTCCCAGTATTTGGCACATACTTCAAGTCACTGTGCCATGTTACCCCTATATTACCACTGTGGATGTTAAAGTCACACGAAGGCTGCTGTTTTGTTTTTTTGACCAAAAAGAATTGCTTAGAAATACACTGTAACTAAACATGTTGATGATTTTACGATAATCGTAAAGAATGCTGACATAATACAGAGCTGATAACATAATTGCTCTGTGATTCTCACTCCAGGCATGTCATACGAGGAGAAAAGTTTCAGGACTGGTGCCACAAAAGATACATTTCAAATCCAAACTACAAGTTTTCCTCTTCGAAGTAATCCCCCTGAAGTCCCACCACTTCCCCAGCCTTCTCTGCCGCACCGCCATGCACTCCTGGAAGGATTATTCCTTCTTCTTCCCATCTTGATGTCATCCACGTCTTCAAAACAGGTTCCCTTCTTGACCCCCTTGAGCTTGGGGAAGAGGAAAAAATCCCACAGAGCCAGGTGGGGTGAATAGGGAGGTTGCTCCAGCACGGCGATGTTCTTCTCAACCAGGAACTGTGGGATGCTCAGGGCGTTGTGAGCAGGCGTGTTGTCATGGTGAAGCAGCCACGACTTGTCCTGCAGCAACTCTCGCCTCTTCACTGAACTAAGCAAACTGTAGGATCTCTCTGTAGACGTGCTGGTTAATCATCTGAAGGGGAAAACTCGTAGGTTGTAGTTTGGGTTTGAAATATATCTTTTGTGACACCAGTCCTGGAACTTTTCTGACACGCCTCGTATATTCCCACTCCTCTCACATCCTCGCCTTTCTGTCCACTCTGTTCTTCGCTAACAGGTCAGCGCAGCAGGTGTCCGGCGGTTCATCAAGCCCCCAGAGTCTCTGGAGCGCTCCCTGGAGCTGTCTCGCCACCGTGGCCGCAAGAGAACACAGAAGAGGCCAAACTACAAGAACCTGGGCGAGGAGGAGGATGACGAAAGAGCAGGGGGAGGAGGTGGCAGTGGAGGAGGGTTAGAGGAAGGCTGGGACGATGACAGCGGCAGAGGAGGAGAGAGGGAAGGAGGCCGAGAGAGGGAGAAGGGAAAAGGTACAGAGGGAATAGGAGGAGGAGGAGGAGGTGGGAGTTCTAAGGGAAGCAGAGCGAGTGGGGAGACGGCGGAAGGTGAGTGCGTGTCTCTCTGGACACAGAAGTACAGGACTGTGATTGTGAGTGTTTCTGTACTCCCATCAATCAGACGTGGTTTCCCCCATGCACCCTGGTTTCCATGCAGCCACCACAGCAGCAGCCTTTGTCTGCAGACAGAAAAGAGAGAGAACTCATTTAAAAAAAAAAAAAAAAAAAAGCAGCTGAAAACATAATTCCAGCTCAATTTCTGTTAACATCAACATTTTTAACCGATGATGTGCTTTGCTTTGTTGCTTTGCATTTGAATAATTAAATGTTTATGTGACTGTCATTATAATGCTTTTGCAGATTATGCAACGCAGCCTTTTCTTCAGTTATAAGACAGTTTCACACATACATGATTCCTGTTAGAGGACAGTGGTAAAAACAGCAAATAATGAAATTGTGTTGAAGCCTAAAACCAAAAAAGGCAGAGGATAAACAAAGTCTGTTCATTAAAAAATTCTCTTTGGCTAGTTTTTGTATGAGGCCTCCCTCTTTCTGCTGCATCCCTTGTGTGGCACCTTTTGATTTCCCCATGGTTACCATAGCTACCACTGATCACATGTTCAATACAATCTCCATGGCAGCCAACTGTCCATTTCCACAGTGACACACCATCCATCCTGTGCTCCTCACCTCTCCGCCTGTCTCTTACTCCTGCTCTGTGTGTGCATCTGTGTGTTTGTTAGTGTCTCTATTAAACTGTGACCATTTCACTCATCTGAAATGATTCCTCCTTCACCATGACAGCGTTGACTCTGTTTACAGGAGTCTTTGCAGATCTTTAATGCCTCTCAGGACCCCAATGCACAGAAATGTTTTTTGACAGCGTGGATTTAAACACAAGTAGTGTTGTGGGCAGCAGAGGAAAACAGAGTTTCAAAATGAGATGTGTACCCTTTGGGGTGGAAAAGTGACACCTACACTATTTAACAGGTTGAAGAGAGAAACTTTTAAAACCATAAATGGTAAACAAGTTGCCATTCTGTGCATAACTGGGTGTTTTTTTCTTTACATCTTAATGTTCTATCAGTAAATTTTTTTTGCTGCCTCAGTACATTTCATCACTGTTGAAGCTGTGAAGGGTGAGAAGGAAACATTCCAGCCTGTACATTCATAGTCACTGGTGACAGCAGCCCATTTTCTTAATATCAGTGATGTGTTTTGAAGGCGTGTGATGTGAATATGAATCATATGTGCAGTTTATCGGGGAGGGGGGTGTCCACATTTATGGACCGTTATATGTAAGTAAAAACAATGCATCTGTGTGTGTTTGCGCAGAGATCGAGATGGTGGTGATGGAGAAGTGTAAAGTGTCAGAGCTCACGGAGCAGAACATCACCGATGAGGAAAAGACCGCCGCAGCCACCCGCACACACACTCAGAGGAGCAGGTACATGCTGAAGCCTAAGACTGGTCCACAAGTGGAAAGAATGAATACAAGACAGCAGTGTATGTGGACTGATGTGTTTTCTGTCTTCCTGCAGGCCGTTCTTAGACATGGTGTACAGTGCCCTGGACTGCACCAATGATGACTACCACGCACTGTTTGTCCTCTGCCTGCTTTATGCAGTGTCACACAGCAAAGGTTGGCCTTTCTGCCCATTTACTTGCTCAGTGTTCACTACAAACAGTAAATGTCTCCGGCTTACCCGGACGTTGCTTTGCAAACTTTAGACCTTGACTTTTTTTATTGAGGTTTCCTTGATTTTTTTTCCCCCATATGTATCCTGTTTGTGCATCAGGACTGCACAGCGGAACTATGCACCAGCACTATTATGTCGGTTAACCTACCTGATGATGTGCTTTCTTCCTGTCCAGCAGATATGCAATTTTGTTAGTGTTTTTGGCTCTTCTGGATCTTGTTTTAAAGGTTTTTCTTTTGATAGCTTTTTGCTTGTTTGTATGCATCAGTGAACTTTATTCTTTCATCGTCAGTCAATTTCAGTGTTTTCACAAACTTTGAAAAGTACAAATTTATCAGCTCTGATGTTGTCCTCAGCTGACAATTCCTAATAATGTCTTGATCTGCTCAACAGGTCACTGAGAGGGGCCTTATTTTGCAAAATCCACTTTTTAATAATTTTTCAACGTAATGCTATGTTGCCCTTTCTTTTCACTTCTTCATAGATTAGGTACTACATGTCTGCATGAGCTGTTTAGGTTTGCAGAGTAGACACAGGTAGAGGTAATGACAAAGTAGCAGTGCATTGACATTTGAATGTCAGACATTTTGACGTGTAAATGTAATGCTTGACACCTTGTAAAGGAAGTTAGGAAAGTCATAAAATTGTAGGTGTCTCGCCATCACTGCCATGTTTTAAACAATAGATTCTGATTTTTTTTTTTTTTTTTTTTTGCAAGTAGATGTCTGTAGAACAAGGTGATGATAAAGCTAATTAGTAAAAGTCAATGCTCAGAATCCTTAATCAAGCTGACACTCAAGTTAAGCATCAGAACCGAAGACAAGACAGTTCACTTAATGACCCAAGATCAACTCTAAACAATCCTGCAAGATCACAGTCTTGATGTTTATAGTGGCGAATAAGCATTCAGTTCTAGTTTTTTAACGGGTCTGCTTGTTTGTAGGCATAAACCGTGATCTTCTGGAGCGTTTGCAGTTGCCAGTTCCAGACCAGGAGAGGAGCTCGTACAGCCTGGTGCTGGTTGAAAGACTAATCAGAATTATGAACCAGGCAGCGCAGCCGGGTATGCAAACACACAGATGTGTATTTCCTGTCACTGGGGTCAATAAATGTCACTGGTGGTCATATGTGATGTTGTTAATAATGAGTTCAGTTTCTGTGCTTGGCTGTGTGATTAATACACAACTTACCATTAGATGTTTCATTCCTGCATATTTCAAAGGGGAACATACATGACTTACTCATATTTTCTGTTACATGTATAGACGGTAAAGTGCGTCTCGCCACCCTTGAGTTGAGCTGCCTTCTATTAAAGCAGTCTGTGCTGTCTGGAAACGACTGTATAATCAAAGATGTCCATCTGGCCTGCCTGGAGGTACAGCACACACAAACTTGTTCATGCTATGCTTTTACACATAACCATTTTGTTAACAAATCACATGCACGTGGACTTAATTATCTCACAAACACACACAATGAATTTCAGAGAGCAAAGCTTCAGAACAGACAGGTGAAAAGTTTGATGTCGGGCAGATCGTAAGAGTGATACACACCGTTTGTAGATGGATTTAAGAGTTCTACAGAATATCTTCAGGGTTTCCCAGTAAGGCTCATGTGCGGTTATGACAGTATATTTTTCTCTTTAAAATGCTGACTGATGTATTTGTTCATCTCCTCAGCACTCTTCCCAAACCTTCACATTTGCTCTTTTCATTGTTCACTCCGTCAGACTCCTCTTCCTCTTTGCCTCTTGTGTCATTTGCTTTTCTTAAAATTAATTTTCCAGGAAACCTTTCTATCTCCATTATTGTCACTTCAGGCTGATTCTCCTAACACTTTGTTTCTTTACATTCACATGAGGTTTCAGGAAGTCATTGTCCTACAGCTCATGTGCTTTTTCTGGATTCATTTTTTGACAACATTTTTCTCTTTGAAAGTGAATCAAAACCTTGTCTCTGTCATTTCAAAGTCATTTTATGCCTCCTGTTGGCATCAGTTTGCCATCAGTGGGGTTTTCTGCTTGAAGAATTTCCCACCTGTGGCATAGTTTATTATAAGTGATGAGACCCTTTCAGTTTGAGCGATGCTCGTTTAGTGGAAATGGCAATGGTGAAGACATTGTAATCATTGTTCTTAGTTGAATTATTTATGTTTTCTTTTGTCACACATAGAGCTTTCGATTGCTGGACCTCTGTTATGGTCCATCTAATACAGTATACAATAGAAGAGAGTACATTCCTGTGTAATATCATCTAAATTTAATTATCGGATTGTGAGTCTTCACAAAGATGGAAAAAGGATAGAGACAGATCGGAGCCCACCTGAACATCTGTCAAAACGAAGCGGCAGCAGTAATTAGGAGGTAGAAAATGAGTCATAGTGAATTAATTGGTTGTCCAATAAATAACAGCATGGACTGTGCACACTATTGAGCGCCAAAAAACAGATGGGCAAGTGCTTCAGATGTGGCACAGGGGTAAACAATAAAAATCTGATTTTGTGTGTCAATACTGGGAGCACATTCTTTGGTCAAATGAGGTCAAAGCAAATTTATCCTGCTCAGATGGGATCCAGCATGTTTTGGCACAAACCTGATCGAGACTACAACAGTTAATACAAAATCCCAACAGCGAAGCACAAATGTGGGCGTGCAGAAGTTGCGGAGGAAGAGAAATATTCCAGCATGATAACGTTCTACGGTGCACTGCCAAAATCACACAGCAGTTTCCAAAGAACCATAAATGACGCCTACAATATTGCCGGGTATGTTGCCTGACTTGAATTAATTAGAATACCTTTGGGGGAATAAGAAGAGAGTGAAGGAGCAACACCACCCTTCCAGTGAAGAACAGCTGGAAAAACTAGTCTCTGAGGAGTGGCAGAACATTTTTCCAAAAATGTGGTATCCTTTGTACTAAGTTTAATTAACCTAAACTGCTAGTTTCTAACTTTGCATAGGAGCAAATATCCTGCTGTCCTACTTGGAAGTAATGCATTTACTAAACGGTGATGCAGTTTTGAACCATTTTGTTTGTAACCGATATTAAACAAGGCTCACTTCTGGTATATACGTTACGCAAGAAACAATCTAATTTCTGTTAGTTGTTTTTTTCCGACCCTGATTCTCTTCCTGTCCTGCGGTGGGGATGTACACACGTGGACGAAATTGTTGGTACCCCTCAGTTAATGAAAGAAAAACTCACAATTAAGCAATGAAAATCAGACATTGCTTTTGAACCGTGATTTAACAGAATTATTATAAAAAATAAACTCATGAAACAGGCCTGGACAAAAATGATGAACAATGTCTGATTTTCATTGCTTAATTTTCATAGAATTTTTATTTATTATTACTTTTGTCAGATTCAAGTTATTTCTGTGACCGCTGTGAGTTTTTCTTTCATTAACTGGGGGGCACCAACAATTGTCCACATGTGTAGATGACTATGTCGTTGATTACTGGTAACTAATGCCTTGCTGTAAAACAGGACAGCTTTTCTCGGTTTAGTTTATTCACTGTTAATCACACACTACTTCACATTGTTCAGAGGTAACCATAAATAATCATTATCTAGAACTCCTTTTGTTCTGAAGCCAGTGCAGGAAGAACATTATCTGCAAATCGCTACCATTTGCCTAACTCACCAACAGGATAAATCCAGGAAGCACCTTTTGTCGTTGAAAAAGGAAGCATTACCAAACACACACCACTGGAGTGACAGCAGGAGCTTTAATACAATATATAATGAAAATTCACTGGTAAATGCTCACGCAAGTGCTGTTGCCACACGCCTGCCTTTCTGAGGAATACCAGTCAACTCGCGTTCACAGTACAATACAGCAGGTATGAGTAAAGCTGTGATGTTAGGTGAGCTGTTCGGTGTTGTACATTGCAGTGCAGAGAGCATCGTTTCTGAAAATTTGCATCGCACACCTGGCATATAGTTACACTATATTCCAGTACACCATGTTCCTGTACGAGGAAATGTGGTAATATTTAAAGAAGAGGATGCCACTTTATAGGAAGTACACTTGTTTCCTTTCTGAGAATTAGATGAGAAGATTGATATCACTGTCTGTTAGCAACCTGGAGCTTCCTGGAGCCACCACTTAGTGCCTTGCAGTTGCTCAGAACCAAGAAATAGTCCACTTGACAAAAAATAAAAAAAAATTAGTAACACAAAGAATATTTACAGAGTTAAGCTTTTGCTTTGAGAAGTACAAGTCAAAAGTAAGAAACTTTATTATTTTACTATCATAGTATATAATGACTACTTGTCAAACAGAAACAGTTGGGACGTTATCTTTAGTTTGTGGTATGCAGAATATTTTTACCATTTTATGTTTTACTTTTTATATTTACTTGTATTGGCAGTGTATTGCATCCATGTTGACTATTTATTTGTATGGTCGTGTCACCCGAATGATGCCTCAGACTGTTGTTTGCGTTTGCAGGGTGCCAGAGAAGAAAGTCTGCATTTGCTGCGAAGATTCTACAAAGTAAGTATATACAGTGACACACCCTGATGCACATTCTAACATATTAATGCACTTTTCTACACATTAAACGCACATAAGCACCACTAACCTTCAAAAACAGGTGCCTTTCTCTTCATCTCTCACCTGCCCACAGATATACAGAATATGCAAACACAAGAAGTGTCAGGACGGAAAGGTTAAAGGGCAACTGACAGCTGAAAACGCTTAAAGAGAGACACTGACATTGTCTAAAAAACGATGTTGGCGAAAAAAATCTGCATTCCTCCTCTGCCAACTGCTTTAGCACAAAGGGATTTCAGCTCTCAGAGATTGGAAGCTTTAACTTTTGCGTTTCTGGCTGCCAAAACAGATTGGCGGCTAGCCAGTGGGATGGCCATACAGTAATATTGCATGGCAAAACAAAAAAAGAAAGAACAGGAACAACGCAGGTAAACAAGTGTTGTAGCATTACATCCAGCTTTTGTTTAGTGTCATAACAAGAACTGAATCGAAACCTACTAGGTAAGCCTGTTTTGTCATTAAATTCCTGTAAGCGAAAATAAAACCTCCTGGAGATAAGGCTTTACTGTAGTGTGTGTGATTGCATCCACTGACTATAACTGAGGCCATTTCTCTGAAGTTGTAATAGATGAAACTGGAAATTTTTCCATATGCTGTATAGTATCATATTTACAAATGATGGCGAAATGCTTTCAGTGCATTTTCTGTTTCACTTTGATGGTTTCTGGATATCAGTTTTGGAATCAGTCATAGGGGTTAGCTTTGGCTAATTCCTTTATGGCTCATGGGCATGAATGGATATGGTTCTCTTACCTCCTCTGGCAAAAATATCCTCTGTTTAAAAACTGAATTACAAGTGGAATATTTTGGCTTAGACGTCATCAGGAAAGTTAGATGAACGCGTTAAACTGAGTGTAAACAACCACTGTCCTCTATACTTAATTGCTCAACTGTGCATTTCCAAACAACTTTTTTTTTCCCTCTTTGCCATTTCCTGTTTTGGTTCATAATATCATTCTGTTGATGGAAGGTCATTTAAGAATCCCTCTCCAGCTAATGTTGTGTAAAGGTGATAGAACACACAGCAGATAAGTTGACATCCACACATTGCTTTCAGTTTCGTGTTCAGTACAAGGGGGCTTGCAGTAGTTTCATTTTTCCAGAGAAGGAACATTCAGTTGTTATGAAAGTCTCTGGTTTATGAAAAACTGTGGTCACACTGGGAAGCTACCACAGCATATGGCCACAGACAGAACGAGCGAGCACAGCATTGTCCCCACGGAGAGTGATACTCATCTGAAGGTGTCGTGATGGGGTGTATACATGCATATGCTGTTGTTTTACACAGATGCATGAGTCAGCTAAGAATGAATTAGCATGAAATACGACTAGCACAGCAACCACTTTAAATGCAAATAAATCTACTGATTATTTTCTTAATTAACTTAGCAAATGTTTGAATGTCTAAACAGTACAAAAAATGCTAAAATAAATCTTCCCCAAAATCCAATAAAGTGTCTTTTGTTTATTCCACAGCCAAAAGCCTGAAGACGTTCAGTTTTATTTAAAGAAAAATGGCAAATCCTCTCATTTGAAAGGCTGGAACCACAGAATGTTTGGCACTGAATAAACGAATCAGTAAAACGAAGTGGGAATCTGGACAAGTAATAATCTTTTCAGGATACGATGGTAGCTTGTTAAGGCTCGTCAGGGTTTCAGTTGAAATGGGAAGCTTTGTTGCACAATTTTTTGTTTTAATTGTCCATGCTTCCTCTCTTTGTCTCTACTGTTGGTATTTCAACTGAAGCAAAGCAGTGAATCACACTGCTCCCCCCCCTCTCTACACACTCTGTCTTGCTTTCAAGTGACTTCCAATTTCATTGTCACCGCAGGGGGAGGAGATCTTTCTGGACATGTTTGAAGATGAATACAGGAGCATGACGGTTGGTTAGCCTTCATTTGACATGACATTGGTTTTTTTGAAGAGACAGACTGCGATTGTGCGTATGGATGTGGAAGTGGTTCATGTTCGGGGGCTCTCCATACTCATCCACATGTGTATGTTGCAGAGTAAACCGCTGAATGTGGAATATCTAATGATGGATGCCTCCATACTGCTGCCCCCCACTGGCACCCCTCTGACTGGCATCGACTTTGTCAAGAGACTTCCCTGTGGAGATGTGGAGAAGACACGCAGGGTGCGTCCACACAAGCTCAGTCCAGCATGACACTTAAGTCTGATAAGATTCCAAGGAAATCCGATCTTGTTGTTGAAATATCACTTTGCCTTCAAGACTGGTGAAATCAACCCAGGGGGGATTTTTTTCTAATAATAGATCACTTAGTTCATTTTATAACTCAGAGCAGGTGTACCTCACAGCACACATGTTGGTTTTCTGCCAAAAACATCAAGCTTGCTACAAATGTGTCCTCTCATACACTCAAACTGAGCTGGCATTCCACATAGCAGCCTGACCGGTTATTAGATTCAAAATAAATCAGCTCATGTATTTGAGTTTCCCTTTAAGGCAGGGCTCTCCAATCCTGGTCCTCAAGGGCCACAGTCCTGCATGTTTTAGATGTTTCCCTCTTCCAGCACACCTGATTCTAATGATCAGCTCATCATCAAGCTCTGCAGAAGCCTGATAATGATCCTGATCATTTGAATCAGGTGTGTTGGAAGAGGGAAACATGCAGGACTGTGGCTCTCGAGGACCAGGATTGGAGAGCCCTGCCTTAAGGCTGTGCTGCACCTGAAATCGACCCATCAGAATAAGCTTGACTTTAACAATAGGTGGCACTTTCAATATCTATGTAATTACACTCTAACAATCATAGTGGGTGTACCTTATATTGCATACTTTTGGTTTTGTTCTCTGCCAACAATGACAGGCTTGCTGTAAACAAAAGATGGTACTGAAAGATACACTGTATCAGCCGGATACTGAATAACTGATGTCAAAGCCAAGTTGGAGCACAGCTATGGGATTGTTCTTTTCTCATGTTCATTGTAACTGCCAGTTTGAAGCAGAACATTTGTTTTAACAGATTATTTCTCTGCGTGTGTCTGTGTGTGTTTGTGTGGGACCTCTCTTCTCTCCACTCAGGCGATTCGAGTGTTCTTCATGCTGCGGTCTTTATCACTTCAGCTTCAGGGAGAACCCGAGACTCAACTCCCGCTCACCAGACCTGAAGACCTTATCAAGACAGACGACGTGTTGGACCTCAGTAAGACACACAGAAAACACAGAGGCATACCGGACACTGTGAACAAAACTTTACTCCATGCTAGAGCTGATGTGCATATTGATTTTTCATGCTTTGACTTTTGGGACACAGATTTAAATGTCAGGGTGGGAAAACACAACATTAAAGACAAAATTAGGTCTAATTATTGCAGCTGAAGTTTAACCCAGGAAAGTAACTGAAAGAAAATGACACACTTGCCTCCCTAAGACCGGGAGAAAGCAATAACTTTATAATTTTGATCTGTCTACAATTCCAGTATAGATAGCTGACAAACAAGAAACATTCTCTTATCTGCTCTCTTTCTCACTCTTTGTGTGAAAAAAACTAGTAGATGTAGGGCACAAGTACATGAGTACAATCTTAACAATACACGGCTACATGCACATGCAAACATTCACAACCACAATAACACAAACATGAGCACAGGGTCACTGAAAAGCTCCTCTGCAGACTGCTTCCCACACTCTTGACATACCCTGAACAGCCTACTCTTACTGTGCACAGGTGTGTGTTATGGAAACTTTCACGTGGTTAGCTCTGCTGTGGAGGATATCACAAGTTGCACAGCGATGTGAATGAGAGTGATGGCACTGTCACACACTCAGGGTACGAACTTTGCAAATCCATGCTGACGTGCATGCTTGCGTTTGTGGTTCCTCCATGTATTGTGTGCTAAGGTTTTGACAGTTAACATGTAAATGTCTTACTGTCACAACCCCACGGCTCTCCATTTCTCAGTTTGCTGAAGATATGGTGCAAATGTGTGAGATCAAACATGGTGTCATGTTTCAAAACTGGGGGTGAAAAGCTGTGAAAAGTTGAAGCTCAGTGTTTATAAGCTGTAATCTAATAAGAAGGGTTTTGGAAGATTGAAACCAAGTGATGTAGGCTTGCATAATGCTTTGATCTTCTTCACAATTGAAGCTCACTTTCTAAAGTGTTTTCCCAACACTATCTAAGTTTCGAATATGTATTACTGTCATTCCTGGTGCATTAGCTCATTGTCCTGGTTTCAAACCTTGTAAATTGTGATCCGACAACTGCTGCGCATAAGTTGGGAAAAAAAGTTCTAAAACTTTGGCTTTGAAAGGGAAAATCCTCATTTGAAACAGTTGCAGATGCAAATTTGCACTTATATTGCTGACTTTTCTGTCAGAGCTCAGTTTACAGTGGCCACTTTTCAGAGATGTGCCCACACTGTCGTGTGCTTTCGAGTCATATGATTTCTGGCGGCTGTGGTCTGAAACTCCTAGATTTCAGTCGGTGGGGAGGGAATACAAAAGGTTGAGTCCTGGAGGCAGTGGCATTTGCAATTGATCTGTTGTTTGCTTTCTGCTGTAGTACAGTCCAATCACATGTCCTATTCATGGGGTTAGAGGGGGACTGATGAACTGATTCTACTAACGACTGACACTCACAGGAGCAGGAACTCCTAATGTTGTCTGGCTGAGGCAAGCCACTTTGTCAACACAATATTAACAAAGTTGCTGATCTTTCACCCAGCCATGGGCTTGGCAGTTGAAGTTAAGATAAATTAGCAAGTTAAATATGCTAACTGGTTATCAGCAGCTTTTGTGGAGGCCTGTGCCTACCACAGGCTTTGCTTGAAAACAGCAGGTTTCATAATATCTTGTGATGTTCATCCTATGCAATTTCACACTGTACCAACAGTAACAGGAAATAAGTACAAACTTTTGTGTGTGTGTCTGTGTCTGTGTGTCTGTGTGTGTGTGTTAGAGGTAATTTTAGTGTTTCTCAAACATGGGATAAGTCTGGCTTCATTTTTTGTCTCTTTTTGTCACTTTTACGTCTATGCCAGAGAACTAAACCAAGTATGGAAAGTATATGGAAGAGCAAAACTGTTGCTTTGAATCACATCTGGAAACTGTTTTGGGAGAGAAAGGAGGTAGCAACCAACACAACCACAACAACTTCCAGTACTATTGAAGATATGCTGAAATATATGAAAAGTAGAGCTACTCCTAAAAGAGCAGAAACAGATTTTCTGTTTTCACTCTTTTACCAGTTACTATTTTTTCTCGCTGCTTAATGTGTTGGAATGATCGGGAAGCCCTGGTCAGTGTCAGGAAAGGCCGAATAGCAAATCTGTTCTTTCTGCCAGGGCAAAGGCCTTTCAGCAATAATAAACATCATTTGCGCGTCGTTTCCACTTTATCTGGAACACTTATAATTGAGTGGCTTCCAGTAAAGATCATCTGGTTTTCAACAGTGAAAACAACAACCATGTGACATTTAAAACAATCTAATCATATTAGGCCAAATATTGAAGACCATCAGCAAAAATACCTTTGTGCTTTATGTCTATGAAAATATTTTGTGGTTTTGAAAAAGTGTAACCATGACTGCTCTTCGATTGGTTACCAGGAAGCGGTTCTTGTGCATTTCACTGAAAATAATAATCAGCAAATAACATATAGAGAGTTTTCATGGAACAGACAAAACATATACAACAGACTTTGCTGTCAAAACAGTGTTGCTCAGTTCCTCTTTGGTGTTGTGTGACTCAGCCATGCTCAGATTCTTTTCTACGGAATCTAAACTATATAGGTTTCTATTCTTTTTGGAGTAACTCGTCATACATTTCAACACATCTTTAATGGTACTGACACTTGAGAGCAATTCTGCTTCGTGTTTGGATCTCCAGTATTTAGTTTGTTCAGATGACACAGTTTTTCTATCATCTATCAAGTCTAAAGACATGCAAGTTAAATGAATGAATGACTCTGAGCTGCTTGTAGCTGCGACTGTAATTGCAAATGGTTGTTTACATGTGTCAGTTTGACAACCTGCCCTCAGTGCATCCAGCCCCTCTCAACCCTATATGAGCAGGTATATGTTTATCTAAAGGTAGTTGGCATGTTTTTAGTGTAACTCAGATGTCTCTCTTTTGTTTTCTTTGGCCGTATGTCATATACAATGTGCAACAAAAGCACAATTTCATGCAACAAAAGAGAGTAAACCTGTAATTTCAAATTAAGGCTCATTTATGAACTAGCTTAATAAGAAGCTGTGAGCAGGTTTTACCCTGGCTGGGTCTGCTGCAACATAGCGCCACATAAGAAGGACTTGCCTGAACAAGAAAAGAAACCAGAATATGAGACAAAGATAGGAGATTGTACAAGATAACTAGTACTCTACTAAATATAAGCTGAAACACATTGTAGCAGTGGTTATGAGATTTTTAATTTTGTTTAAAAGCCATATTACTAATTACAGAATACACAGTGGCTACCCTCAAAAATAATTACACCAGGATCAATTAAATATTTACACAAGCATGAACCAATACGTCCGACTTGACACAAAGATTATCTGTGGATTACAGTGTCAGCGATAGCTGCAAAGGACATTATCTGAAGTCAAACTCAGTGGAGGATGTCCAAGAAAACAACATTCCTAAAAAAATAGCACAAAACTGCAAGATTAAACTTAAATGTGAGAAGAACCTTTAGTCAGATACAACCAAAATGAATTTTTTAGCAAAAGTGGACTAGCATGTTTGGCATTGACCCAAACAAGACTACAATAATGAATGCATAGTCCTGACAGTGAAGCACGGAGGTCGGCATGTGCTAATGAATGGGAGTGTAGATACAAATATGTATACCCAAATATTGAATCAACATGTGAATCCTAGTCTCATAACGATGAATACACATTGCAAGAAACACTCGAGAGATTTTTAAAGATGAAAAAAAGTGAAAACTATGACTATGTGCCAGGATGTACATCCAGCATTAGTGGAAGATAGAGAAACAAAACTCCAGTACCAAAAATCAGCTAAACAGAGTCATCTGTGAAAAATGGCAGCACATCTCTCCACAGATTTGTGCAAGTCTGGTATCAACACCGCCCAGAAGGATCCAATCTGTCATCAAAAATGGAAAAAAAAAAAACAACTAAGGATGGATGCCTTCGCTTTTGCCGTATTGAGGCTGCACTTTCAGGCCTGTAATTTCAATATTATGTAGCATTTGTTTTAATTATATAAGCTCTACTCTTCAACTCCAAAATCATACGGTTATTGTTAGATAACATTTTAATGATACTGCAGTAGGTTGTACTCGGTTTTGTTGTGTACTGTATTTAGTCATCATTTCAAGTGTAAAAAAAAAAAGGTGTCAGTATACCATTAAATCCACTTCTTAGAATTATAAACAAAGGAAAGAGTCTGGTAGATTCCACAGGGTTGTTTACTCGGTAGTGGTGGGTGGACCATCTCTGGCAGATTTAGGTAGCCGTGGCCTTTAAACGTTATCATGTCATCTGTATTGAGTCAGCTGCAGGTTCTGTACTTTTTGGAAACACGTTTGCCGAACGATCAATGATGTAAACCGGTGGCCTGATAAATGGAACAAACTACTGATACAACAATGTGCACTTAGTTGCTGCACTGGTTTCAGGAGATGTGTCATGGTTGCTATTTGAAATTTCCTAGTTTCTCTTAATGCCTTCTTTTTTTTTGGAGACGAGTGTGTATCCCAAAACCAAAAACCCCTCAGTGAATAGATGTATGAATACCTACTGAAACCAAATATCTCCCTGAAGTTTCATGTTTATTTCAGTGGTTGAAACTGTGGCTGTTATCATTCCAAATGCCAGTCGAAAGAGAGTGTGTGATTTTAGTTTAAGATAGCCTTAAAGAGCTATCGCATCATGCGTGACTCCAGCTTTATGTCACTCAAAGAGATCATGAGATCATCAGTCTGTTTGGTAATTCTGATCATCTATCTTGCATTTAATTCTAACCAAGTGTGGTTGAAAAGACTTTCCTTTTTGGTTTTACTTTTAAGCGAGGTGGTTGACTAAGAACACGCTCTTACAGAGTAATCGTGGGAGACAGGGAGGGTTTTTCCTCATGCGTAGGGGGATTTGAACTCACAACCTTCCACCCGCAAACACCTTTTTTTGACCAATGGGCTGCCACCCCCTCCATTTCACCACATCCTCTAGTAGCAGGTCCATTACAAAGGATTTATTTAAATGTTCATTTTGGATAATCCAGCAGCACATATTTTATGTGTTACTTACTCTTAATTAACACATCCAAGCGTGAGCGGTTGTCACTTGCGGCTAAAGTGCTCAAGCAATCAGAGGCATGAATCTAAACTATAAAACTGGAGCCACATATTTTGGGGATTTTTTTGGTTTGTTTTTCACCACACCAGCGATTACAGTCACTCTGTTGTCAACTGTAGTTGTGTTTTTGCAGCCTGGGGACACTTCATAGCTCAGCAGAAATTTTGCAGAACCAGGAGTGTTAAACACATTCAGGCAGTTAAGTGTGGCGGTTGAGCTACATTGTCGTCTGGTGCTTTTTTGAACTCAACAGCTTTAGTCATAGCTTGTTTTGTTACTCGGGAGAACAGAGGGCATCTTATTTTATTCAGCTTGTCATCGAGGTCAGAAAAAAATGAAATACAGTAAGCACACATCTGAGCCGATTCCCTCTTTAAACACGTTACTAATATATGGAAATATACTGCACCTCACAAATAACGAAACTCTTTCATAGAAGTTTGTTTCCTTGCAGTTTGTCTGCTTGAAAGTACTGTCAAAGCAGATTCGGTGGTTGAAACCATCACAGTTTCGATAATCCTGAAAAAGCTACCGGACAGAGTCACCTCTTTGCAAATTAAATGTCCCACATTTTTGAATACTTTTTGACCGGGCAGGCACGCTGACCACTTTCTGTAGAAGTTGAGTAGACATTGGGGATGGCATGGTTTTTTCCCCATGTTGTCTGGGTATTCAGTCTGTAGGACTTCCCCTAATCTTTTTGACCATTCGGCTGTTGGCTTCCCTTCAGTACCATAGAAAGTCAGGGACTACCTCAACAGCTGCAGGTGCTTTTCTTTTTTGCTTTCACTCCCTCAGTAGGTACACTTGAGTTACTGGCAACCCCCATTGATCTCTTCATAGGCCGCATGTACATCAGCAGCTGTCTGGCCTTCAGGAAAACACCAAAAATAGTGGAACTATTAAAAATAGTGAGAAAACACGCTGCTGTTAGTGGTTGTAGGGGCTACATAAACGGACAAAACCCCTGAAAGTTTACATTTAGATCCAATTGGTTTCACGTGTGTAGCTTTAGTCATAAAAGTGGGTTGGTCAAAATAGCTTCAAGGAACCAAAAATGTGAATATTATAAAGAGGAAGGGACATGTGTATGAAATTAATCAGGGGTTGTACGTCAACCCGTGGTGTTGTACGTTACATTTGAACATTTAAAGCAGTCAGAGTGGGTGATATTTAAACCAAAACTCGTGGTGTCAAATCAGACTGTCATCAGTTCCACATTTCGTGTTAACCTCGCTGTAGACTTTGTGGTAAACTGAAGTGAAGATGCTGCTTATCATTTCTTCATGCTCCTCCTAGACATGTGGGAGCAAAGCACCTTCTCTGGCCTTTTAAGTGCAAGTAGCAGTCTGACTGATTGTCTGCCAGTGTGTGTGTGTGTTATGCATGCATCTCCTCCTAGAATAAAGCCACATGAAGCCCAAATTATAAAACATAACTTGACTCGGTTACAGAACATTTTATAACTCATTTATGTTTCAGGGGGTAGCACTTTACAGCTTGCTCTCAGGAAGGAAGGTTTTTTGGTTTTTTTTGGTCTGTTTTTAAGGAGGATATCTTTGCCATTTATAGTGTGCACCAAGGTTTTTCTTAAGAAGATGACACACTGTATAGTCAGATTTCGTTTGTTGCATAAAACAGAAGTAGGTTTTTAAAGCTACGGTGTCCTCATTTTATCGAGTATGCTCCAGTGAAATAATCCTCATTAATTGTGTCTGTGTTTGTGTAGATTAGTGTGACATTTAAGTGTGAAGTCATTGTAAGCTGTGTTAGCTGAAATCTTCTTGTTTTATTGTTTTAATGGAGGACTTAAAGAGACACCTGCGATTATAATTTGACTCTTGTAGAATGTCTACATTATATCCTTAATTAATATTGTCATGACTCTGTTTTGCTACATTATTTTTGTAATGCAAACAGCGTATTTGAAATGTTCTAAACTTACTCATTAGACTAATAAACATGCTTTTATATTAATTAAACTGCCCATTATCTTTCGAATTATTCATTAATTTGGTTTTGAAGTATATATAAAATTTTCTATAAATGTCATAGCAAAACATTTGACCCCATGTTTGTCTTTTTTTTCCCCTGTTTTTTGTTTTTTTCTCTAGATAACAGTGACCTTATAGCCTGTATGGTGGTCAGTAAAGATGGCGGCCAAGCCCAGAGGTTCCTGGCTGTAGACGTGTACCAGATGAGTCTGGTCGAACCAGAAACCAAACGTCTCGGGTGGGGTGTCGTCAAGTTTGCCGGCCTCTTGCAAGTAAGAGAAAAGTGGTGTTTCCTTGTCTGTGTGTGAGGAGCCTAGTTTGGTAATTGCCTTTTTTCCCCTCGTTTTCCCTTCATGTTTTCCTTTTCCTTCTAATGATAAGGGCCCCGCCCAAGCCGGCCGAACCCAAAAGTCCCCCCCCCGGCCCCCCCCCGTTATTGGTCATTGTCTTTTTTATGTTTCTTGGACAGGATGTAACTGCAAAAGTAATATCTCTGAAAAGGGATCAATAAAGTAATACCATATCGTATCATATCATCTCATCGTGCTACAAAAAAAAAAGAAAATAATGAGTGGTCAAAAAAACAAAAGATTTATGAGGCCCCCCTGCTGTTAATAATCCTACTATAGAAGATGGTAAAAAAAAAAAAAAAAAAAGAAAAAGCTTATTCCCTCTCCACCGTGACTCACTCAGTAGATCATTTGTTTGCAGCTACGTCATTGGCTTTTTTAAAAATCCAGTTCCCTGTCGTCTTAAGTTTCCCCACTTCGCACTGCCAACAAGTTGTCCTTCCTCTTTTTATTCTTATAAAGTGTTTTTCTCTCTAACGGATGTGAATGTATTGTTTCCTGACTTCGCTGGGTCATTTTTACTGGAGAAATACGAGTCTTTCCCAACACCTGTAGTGACACACAAACATACTGTTTGGTGTTTTGCTGAGTCTAGGCGTGCTTAGTCACACTGTGTGCTGTTTACCGTGTATTCTGCAGTGCCAGCATGATCCTATAAAGAGGACAAAGTGATGTTGCATTTAAGTTTTCTATTCTGAACATTTCTGAAAAAGAAAATAATATACCGCATGTTATTGTCACCATGATGTTTTGTAGGTTTCATTACACTGTATTTCCTGTCTGTTTTGAGTCTATATAAGATGTTTTCTTTCCTTTTCACCTTAGTGAATGTGAAGTTCATGTCCCACATCTGTTTCTCATCTCTCTTGAGACCCATTTGTATCTTTCATTCCACTTAATCCTAAATTTTTTCTCCTGTTCTTTTTCTTTCCCATTTGAAACTGTCGTTGTCTTTCCTGCCTCCCTCTTTCACCAGGACATGCAGGTGTCTGGCGTTGAGGACGACAGCAGAGCGTTAAACATCGTCATCCATAAACCCAGCTCCAACCCCCACGCCAAGCCCCTGCCCATCCTGCAGGCCAACTTCATCTTCGCCGACCACATCCGCTGCATCATCGCCAAGCAGAGGCTGGCCAAAGGTCGCATCCAGGCACGGCGCATGAAGATGCAGAGGATCGCAGGTGAGTAAGCAAAAAGCTTTTTAAGCCCTCTCTCAAAGTGACCCTTTCGTTTTTGCATAGAAAGCGCAGAGTGGCTTTCTTCACTCACCGGCTCCAAGTGTTTCAGAAGCGACTTTGAAATTGCTCAGTACAGTTTTACAAGAAAACGCACAAGCTGTTCAACTGAAAGTAATGAGTGAAGCGAAGAAGGCTTAAAAACAAAAGTACATGACGTTGAAAATATAACAAAAACTAATTTCACGTGTTGTAAATCGTAACTTTCTCAAAAAAAAAAGGATAAACGTTACGTAAAAAAAATCACAATAAGAAAGCGAAGTCCAAATACATTTACAGTAACTGAATTCAGTATAAGTGAAACTACTGTCCAACAGAAGTGAAAACTACTCTCTTCATTAAGAGCATTGAAGCATCAGTCATTTCCTTGAATTACACACTGTCTTTCTTTTAAATTTAAAAAAAGTGACTTCCTCCTCTTTAGGTATCAGTCTTATTTCTGTTTTTTTTTCCCCGTGCATGTCTACTACCCATAACGATTCACAGAAATGGTGTCTGGAAACCACAGTTCAGTTTTTTGGTTGTTTTTTTTTTGGCCAAAATGAATGTTGGAGATCGGAAAGTTAGATATAATCTTTACCTCTTTTCGAGGTAATTTTAAAAGGTCTCAGTCAAAAGCCTGAATGTCTAGAAGAAGCTGCTCCTGTATGTATTTATCATGTACAAGCTGAAGCAGATGGTGCTTCTGTGTGTGCATTAACACAAAAGGTGGTAGATTTACCCATCACTCAGATGTACTTTCCCTCCTGATGGTCCAATTGCACATAAAACTAATAACATAAATCTAATGACACAAATATTGTCAATGCTGCAAAGACTAGGAGGATGTGGACCCTTCCATGATATCCACTGAGGTCATAGAACAGCTTCAAATTCTCTCACTGTCACCCAAACAAAAACATTTCTTGCTAAAGATGATCATAGTGAAAACCAAAATATTTTAACCAGAATTTAGTCCTTGACTGTAACATGAAACAGGTTGATGCTACACTCTCCCCTTACTCCACTTCCTCTCTGTTCAGCTCTGTTGGACCTTCCTGTGCAGCCCAGTGCCACAGAAGTGTTGGGTTTTGGTCAGACAGCCAACGCTTCGCCCAGCGGGTTGCCATTTAGATTCTACGAGCAGTCGAGACGGGCGCCCAATGACCCAACGGCAAACAGATCGGTTTTTGCCTCCGTTGATAAAGTACCAGGTAATAAACAGACAGACACGACTTCAGAGATAATCTTGACATGTATGTGGATACAAACGTCATGAAACAATGGCAGTAAGCTCCACTCTTGGCTTTATACACACTGAGCATTTCAGGAACAAAGAAAAGACATTTTTCTTTGATTCTTAGAAAAGCATTTCTTGCTGAGTTGTACTGACCTTTAAACCATCTGGTGATAATATCTGAGCCGAGGAAATGGTTTTGTGATCTGATCTTTAGCTTAACAGTCGGTAAATCTGCTCAGAATGCAGCTGAAAACCTCCCTGACTTTGCTTTCACTTTCCGAATTAATGTGTTTTAATGTGAAATGCCATTTTCTACAGTTTTCCATTAGGTTCACATCAGCACCATCTCTGTTCCTGCCATATCTCTCCATATCTCTTTCCCTGGTTTATGTTTCTGTACCTGCAGGTTCTGAGAAAGACTCATCATTTTAAAGCACATACATGTTCACAGTCTGTTGGTCATCTTTGGGAAAACTAGACATTTATTTGGTTACTGAAGTGAAAAGAAATAAATACATCCCCTGCAGCTGACAGATATTGAAATATATAAAGTACCTCAAACTTCTTAGGCCTTAAATGACTCATTAGGAGACATAAAGCAGGTCAAGAACGTCGGTTGCAGAGCTCGACAAACATTCTCACTTTTCAAACCTTGTGGTAACACCCACCGACCAGAGATCTGAAAAGGAGCCTACATCCAAAATGTTATGTGAAAGTGTCAAGTTCAGGAAACTGTGGAAATCAAGACAAGAGCTGGAAGAAAACTTTCAGACCAAACTGCACATCTGCTGGACAGAAGGGCAAAGTAATCAGCAAGAGTCCACATGAAAGAGTCATCAAAGGGAAGCCTCACGTGCAACGATATCACAAAACTCAAAGACTAAATTATGCAAAATAACATCTAGATACGCCACAGTCATTTAGGAAGCACACGCAAAATCATTTCTTGCTTAAATTAAATCCAATTATAGTAATGTGCTGTGCAGACGAAGTTAAAATCAAGTTCTTCCTAAAATCAACACAGGAACACTCCCGAATGTTGCACATGCCACAATCATATTTACATTTTTTCATGTGTTTAAGTTGAAGCTTTTTTTTTTTTCTTCTTTTACACAGTTTTTTTGATATGCATTTGCTGCCAGGTTTGTCTTTACCTCTTCACACAACAGCCCAAAACGTTATGTCACAAGCCGTCACGTCAGACAGTATTCCAGCAGCAGTAACACATCCAGTGTGTTTATGTGTGTGTGTGTGTGTGTGTGTGTCTTTGTTGCACCGTCCCCAGGTTTTGCGGTGGCTCACTGTGTGCCACAGCACAGTCCCTCACCCCTCTCCTCCCCCTCGCCTCCCTCCAGTGGGAGTGGGAGCACAGGAAGGTGTGACTCTGTAACTGCGAGCACTATATCAGCTCAGAGCCCTACAGGTAGCACACACACACACACACACACACACACACACACACACACTCTCTCACGCGTAAACAGCACACCGTAGTTACTGCAGAAATATATGTAAAGAAGCACATACTGTACTAATAACATGCAGATTCTGGACTAAAATGTTAATCCTAAATTTTAGAAATGTAAATTGCACCGAGACATGAAAACAACCTGTGACAGAGCAACACTGTGCTCATTATCATGAAAGTAAATCTGCTCTATAAAGAACACCCACGGCTACTTTGCACATTTAGAGTCTTGTGTAGAACTCTGGTATATACATATACTGAATATACACAACCCACCAAAACCACAGCTGTTCACTGCCATGTACTCCTGTGACTGCAGTGCACACATATTAAGTGTTAACATTTCATCTCCTGTCTATACGTTGTTTGTATGAGACACATTCTCATACAAACAACGTATAGACAGGAGACGCTGTGCTCGAAATGTTGATGTTATTTGTTGTTAATGCCTATTTACACAATAGACACAGCGTTCACCTCAAAGTACCCGTTAAACTGGTTGCAGGGCTGCACTGCCCCTCAGTAGATTCCTGCAGCAGATTATTTAGGGTGGTACACCAAGCAAGCTTTTCTTAAAATGCCCACAAAGTTACTGTTACTTTGGTTTTAGCTGCTAAAATCCTGCTTATCCTAAAATGCTTGCCACGTTTAACCACTTTCCTGATGTGCCTCCTGAGAGACACTGTCATACGTGTGAGTGTGAACGAGCGCATGGAGACATCAGCAGGTTACTGCATTGTTAGCAGGCAACTGCAAAACACAAATAGAGCAAAATGTAAAGTGACCAAAACAAACCTGCGGGGGAAAGTCAACTGGCAGCCAGAGTACTGAGCAATAAAAAATTAGGAAGGTTGGTCGAGGGTCAACAGGGCAGCAAAAAAAAAAAAAAGTGAGAGTGAATTGAATATCAGAGCAGGTCATAGTTACATTAGGAGGGCTAAGAATTTAGAAAGGTTGGGTACTCTGTCTGATTGGGTTGATTAAATAGAATTTGACCATTTAATTCTGTACATAAATATATAAATATGTGATTGAATGCTGTGTGGAAGTTGTCTTGTTAGTCACAGCTTTGCTTAGAAAGCTCCCAAGTGTGTTTTATCTCAATCACTTTATCCGTTAAGGTTCTGTTATTGAAAGCACACACATAAACACGTGAATGGATTAAAAAACAGCAAATCGGAAAAAGCTGTATTCTGCTTTTCCGGTTTGCAGAGCATTTTTTTTGTTTCAAAATCTTGTCAGGCGAGTTAAAGGTCTGGATGATTTTATGTTTTCCTTTTAGTTCCATCTTGTCTGCCCCCTCAGTCTGATTTGACGGTGATTATTATAAAATAGCTTCTTTTTATTTTTCTTTTCAAAACCGTCCCCTCACACTCTTACAATGTAAGTACACTACGTAGTCGTTTACAAAGTAGTAGATAGTTTGTACTGTTACACTAGTAGGACTCCTGCTGCTTCTCTTGAACAGTGTTTCCACCCTGTCCCTCTTTCTTTTTGCCAAGAGTCCTTTGTGCTCTATTGACAGACTTAAGCTTGTCATAAGGGATCAGCTTCTTTTGTACACTGTAAACAATGAAAGCAAACAGTGGCACTTGGTGAACACACTGTTCTCAGTTACTGTATTGTCAGTGTTCCTGTTTCTTCACATGTATTTGCAGCACATGCTTCTGTTGAAACCATATGAAGTTCTCCTGTTGGTGACAAATCTCCAGGGGTTTTAGGTCCCCGTTGTTTATGTATTGTGTTCTAGGTGAGGGAGCTTCTCAAGTTTGAAGAGAATTCCAGTTTGTTTCAACTGGGCATGTTTCCCTTTAATGTGGACATTGTGGATCTGCTCAATTAGTTTTCTTCACCTCTGTTGTCAGGCTTCAGTGAAATGAAGAGTCACACGTAACAGCACGTGAACAGTGTTGGACTGACTGAAAGCAAACACAAAAGAGTGCAAAGTCTGCCCGACGCTTAGAGCCACAGTAGCCACTTTAACAGGAGATATGCCAAAATGAAATAAACCAGAGTTCTCCTTTAAAGTTTCTGCACAAGTTTTTGCACATTTGTTAAACTTTTTCCCCACTTTAACTTCATATGATGGTATCTTTTTGTTTTATCACTTTACATTTAAAGAGAACCATCTCTTCAGATCTTCTCTAGCACAGCAGAAATATAGAAAAACTACTTTTCGAAAACCATATTCCAGAAAAACCACATTTCTTGCCACAGTGGGAATCCTTGGAGTTCCCCTGCTTCACTCTCTCCTCTACCTTTCTCTAGATGATGGTACGTTTCTGGAGCACACCCCGCCCTCGTCGTCAGGCGGAGAAGGTGAAGGAGGAGAAGTAACACTCGTGTCCTCTACTCCTTCAGCCCCGGCCCTGGCCCCGAGCCTCACCCCGGCCTCCCAGCCCACCATCTCCCTCCTCACCGACAGCAACGCAGACACCCTCAGCGTGGAGTCGCTGACGCTGCTGCCTCCCGCTGACTCGCCGCACCTGCACCCGTGCACCGGCCACGTCCCTGGGATCAGCTCCCTGCAGGGACCGGACGCCTCCATTGCAGAGGAGGAGGAGGACGACGGAAGAAGAGAGGAAGAGGAGCTGAGAGACGAAGACGGATCGCCGATGGACGAGACGGAGACAGATGCAACAGTAAAAGAGGAAACCACTGAGACGACCGAGCTGGTCACGCCTACTGATGAGGCTCCAGAGGGAGTAGAAGACGAAGTCGCACCTCAGGAGGCCGACACAGACCTGCAGCAAGAAACAGACGAAGCGACAGCTCCGGAGTCTGGAGAGAAGACGGAAGACGCAGACATAGAGAGTGAAACACCAGACTCACCTGAGCTGGATTAGGCAACACGCACACATTCAAATTCATGCACTTGTCTCCCTCACACACCGAGGACAGTGAAGTGCGATAGAAGACCTATCCAGCTTGGCTGCAGAATATTTCCATGTAGTGTGTGATGTGAATAGTCTAAGAGGCTTTCGGAGGCATCTCAACAATTTGTGTTTGCACATGAAGAAAGATTCGGAAAGAGAGAGGAAAAAAAAAAAAACCAGACGCCGGTCGAACTCGAGCGGAACTCAAAGCACATTTGGCTTTCTGTGCATTCAAATGTGTCGGGTCGTGTTTTCAGCCCGCGTGTGTCGAGACACGCAACCAGCAATGTTTTTTTAAACGTTCCAATCGATTGTGTATCAGCTTAAACACACACACGCCAACATGCTACTGCTGTGAGCTGTTCAAAACACTTTTCAAAGAACTATTTTTGTGTCTTATGTCCACACAGCAGATCCCTGCTCCTGTTTTGCAGCGGTGATCACTACTATGCTAAACACACTCATGGTATACATGCAGCACACACGCAGTCAGTTGCACTCGCCTTGTCACCGTCGCATGTCAGATCTGTTGGCAGTTTTCTGCCACTTTAAGCTTCCGTTGGGCAGGTGGGTGTTTTTCTTCACTTACTTTAGTTCTTATTGTTCCACATGTAAAGTAATCATCTAATTATTTCCCGTTTACTTGTTGGAAAATTTGTGAACGAATCCACAGCATAAGCAAGGAGGGAGCAGGTCTTAAACTGTAAACATTAATTTGACGTCGTAGCTCTCACCTCATCTTTTTTTTAAACTTGCTAGCAAACATTTGGACGTTGGGGTGAAGGCGGCTTTTTGGCATTTGAGGAAAGTTGGAACAAGAAGTCGCTTGAGTGGTTTGTAACAAAGCATTTTTTAAAATATGCAACAGAACCTTTGACTTCAGTGAGTTGTTTTTTCTTCTTCATTCATTTTACAACGCTGGTTCTCTCTAAGTGCATAGTTTAAGGCCTGTAGGGATTAGACAACCGCAATCTGTTCTCATTCACCGAGCGAATCAACAATCAGCAGCATGACTAACAAAAGAGCGGATGTGAAACATATTACCGGAGGGAATGCTGCTGAATGAGTGACGTAGTACTTATGCATAATAGTTCTTCACCGAGTGGTCAGTTCATGCTGTGATTTATTCATTTGTTCTTTCAGTCTATAGCGACACAGGTTACTAATTAAAAATCTTAAGTATCGTTTGGTATATTTAGAAGAATAAGTAAAAAGTTGATTTTGTGTGAGGTTCAAAGACTTCTACAGTATATTAGTCAGTGTGCTAGTCTTGTCAGGTGTGTCAGGATTCATGAGAAAACATCAGAATCTTCATTTGCATCTTCAGGTCTGCACACGAGCAGAGCAACACTTGGGTTGAATGTATCCGCCGGTTGCCCCTGAGACGCTGACATAAGCTCAGTTTTGTTTAGCACCTCACTAAGCATGTTTTCTATAATATGAAAAACAAAATGCCGAAAAACTATTTAAAAAAAAAATAAAATTCCAGCTACTGGCAAACTATAAAATCCTGATTCCCTAAGAAATAGAAATTACAAGGTAAACTAATTATCCCAAAAACACACAAACCTCAGTGTTTTGATTGTTTCGTCACCCCACAGTTGTGTTTAAAACCTGGAAATACTCAAATAGCTCCAAGTAAGACGGAAAACATTTTCATTTCTTTCTGTTTCTCGGAACCCAGACGCAGGTCAGTGTCGAGGGGCAAACCTCTCTTTGCCCCCCTCCTTTAATCAGATGAATGAAGCTTTACTACTGCAATAATCTTAAGAGCTAACCAATGAGGGGAGAGACGAATGTAACGGACGACCTCTCTCCTAACAGCAGTGTTTGATCCATTTGAACGGGAGCGGTGTATTTTAACCTTAATTCACGTCTTGATTTGTACATTTTTTGGAACAAAGCACACTCGGATTTCCATTTAGCTATCTCCTCTTCCTTTTTAAATCTGTTTCTCCTCCTCCTGCCTTTGCTTTCCAGCCCTCTTTTTTTTTTTCTTCTTCTTCTTTCTGTGCCATCATCACACAGCTGAAGTCTTAACGCTCGATCATTCTTATTTTTTAACTCTGTACAGTCCTCAACAAGTTTCTAAATGAGAAATTCAGAGCAATACTCTTTTTTTTTTTTTTTTGGAGTCTGTCTCTTAGTATTTCCATCTCGTTACTGTAAATAGCAACAGAATGATAGTGATGATCACTGACATGCTGAAGAGGCTCGGCACACTTTCTAGAGTCGCCTGCAACCGCCGGCAACCTCGACGAAAACGTGCCACGACAAGCTTCCATTATTAAGTCTCTGATTGTAGTGTGTGTGTGTGTATGTAATATGTTTGTATGCTCTGTAAATGCTCTGAGCTTTTAAATCTGTAATTATTGTTAATGAACCGAAACAGAGGAATAAATAAAGAACTGCAATAAATTATTCTACTTAACAACAGTGACTCTACAGCATGAGATTTCTTATTGCATTTGAAGATTACAAAGTGTGGAAGGATCGTGCTCAGTGTGCCTCTTGCATGTTTTTTTTCTTTCTTTTTTCCCTTCTTCACAGAATCACTGTGATAGTAACAGTGAAGGAGATTCTCCTCCGTGTTCGAACAGGAAAACCACAACATATATTAAAAGAACTGCCAATCCCAGGAACTCAAACACCGTTTTATACGACATTACTAAATGTGAAGGCTTCAACTGAGGTGTGACGTGTTTCACCGCTACAACTGGAGAATTAGTGAGGCTGATAATGATTTCCATTGGTTTAACTAGTAAAAATGGAAATTTAAACCAGCATTTCTTTATAATCAGTGTTTTAAAATGTAGAATCTTGAAGTTTTAGTCGTCTAAAAGCTGTGATGAATCGTTGGATAGAAACAAACAACTACACCACAAAGATCTGCTCTTTCTGTAAAGGAAAACCTTCTCTACAGTTCTACAAGCACGTGTGAAGTTGTGTTTGAAAATGAAAAGATTAAACGATGCTTTTGCTCCTAATCTGACTTGCACGCATGTGTAAAAGGTCCTGCTTGACGATTATGACGCTGCCTTTGTGTTATGCTCCTGCGGCGGTTGCAGGAGCCCCTAGCCAGCTTGTGGTCTGTACGTGTCACTTTTATCGCGGTTCCTCTCTTCAGGGAAGTCGGCTTGTGTGTGCGTAAACGTGAATTGGTTCCTGGTACTGCAGCAATACTCTGTGTATGTATGCGTGTGTGTTTTCGATGCGCTAAACCGCCGTCACGGCAGTAATCGAAGTTCAGATGTCAGACAGATTTGAAGATTTGCTCTTGCAGATGCGTTTGCCACCATGCCGCTGAGTGTCAAGTTGTTTTTAAAAACTAAACAGGGTTTTCTCAGCAATGCTTAAAAAAATACTTTTAAGAACATAATAGATGGCACATTGTGAGGTCAATGTACAAAGGTCTGGGGCTTTCCAGTTTTATTGGAAATCTGTTTAATATGAATCACAATTCTAACATCCCTATTTCCTGTATCAAAAGACAGCCAGGGTCAAGAAGGATGTCCGGTCTACGAGCTTTAGTCTTTGCTTTTTGCGGCTGATGTGTTTCTGGTGGTTTCATCATGCCCTGACCTTCCATTCATACTTGGGGTGTGTTGCGAGTGTGAACTGGCCAGGATGTGAGTCAGCATCTTCAACTCTGAGGCCTGATACCAGTCGATTGCTCCCTCTGCGTCAGGAGTGAACGATGGAGTTTAAGCGTCTCCAGATCTTGTTGAACTTCATTGTGAGGAAGGGGAGCTGAACTCTCGGTTTATCAGTTGATCTATGTTCCAACCCTCACCTATTGACATGAGCTCTAAATAGTGAAAGAATGAGGTCGCGGATACAAGAGGCCGATGGTGGTTTCCTCGGAGGGCGGCTGGGTTCAGCGTTAGTGAGGAGTGGGGAGAATCCAGAGAAGAGTCACTGCTCCTTCATGTTGAAAGGATCCAGCTGAAGTGCTTTACACATTTGATTCGGATGTCTCCTGGAGGCCTTCTTGGAGGTTTTTACCCCCAACCAGGAAGAGACCCCTGGCTAGACCTTAACAGGGGGTTTATAGATCCCAACTGAGCTGGGAACACCTTAGGATTCACAAGGTGCAGCTGGAAAGCATGACTGGGAAGAGTTAGAGCTACCCACTGAGCCTGCAGCCACTGTGAGAAGAGCCCCAGATGTGCAGAGATGGATGGATGGGTGGATGGATGGATGGATGGACAATTAGAACATATTTAGAGACCTCAGTAGCAACATTTATATTAACTGGCAGCAAACTGGCTTAGTTTAAAACAAGGACTGGAACCAGAGGGGAAACAACCTGCTTATAAGTTTCAAGGTTCAAGGTCTTTATTGGTCACAAACACAGTCATACACGGTATAATGCGCAGCAAAATGCTTTGCGTACTTGTTCCCCACCGAAACAATATTAAGAGATGAATAAAAACAACAATAAACACACAAGAAATAAACATAAGTGTAGGTCTTGTCGTCACCTGTCGCCCAGCATAGACTTCAGGAAGTTTGGCATAACTCCCAGCTTGTCCTTCGTTTTTCCACATAAGTTAGCAAAGCCAGATATAAAATGTTTAATTAGTGAGCTTTGAAGGTCCTGGAAGACCAATGTCCTAACCTCAACACAGAACCAAGTCTTTCTTTTGAATCTTAAATGGTCACAGTCACTCACTGTAGGCTACAGACTGAAGCCGCTTCTCAATACTCAAGTACGCAAGTCCATACTTGCATTCTCGCAAGTCCGTACTCGCGAGTACAGACTAGCGAGTACGGTCTAGCGAGTCCGGGAGAACGCATCGCCATTTATGTGCAATTGGGACAGCAGCGTACTCGATGACGTCACCACCTCGGCTCATCCACTCTGATTATCTTTACCGTGAAAAACAACGAAATTAAATGAAATACTAGAACACAGCTCTGCATGTATACATGTTGAGGTTTCTAAGGTCGTTATACAATCATTATTTAAGCCGTTAATTTGTTGACAGCAGTGTCTGATCAACAGGTCAGATGTTGGAGGAAAATGTAATTGTGGCCTTAGCAATTCATATCAGACAATTCATCTTTCAGGAGGACGCTCATCCAGCTGGCCCTCCACTAAAACATTGCTTAAATGTTATTTTTAATGCACAGTAGCAGTCATAAGAATAGAACAAGGCTGTACTACAGGTAATGAAAGCAGGAGAATAATTCAGACGTACTGAGGCAGTGATCAGTACAACACTAAATAAAAATATAAAGTTCCAACATTAACTTCTTTTAAATCGATTGTGAGCAATAAACAGATGACACTGTGAGGACAAAGTGTGACCGCTGAACTATGTATATCCCTGTTTAACCGCTACAGAGCTGTCAGAGCCAGCGGCAGACTTCAGAAAGTCTTGCTGACATCAGGCGGCTCTCGGCGGCTACTGTGAGCGCTGACACAGCAGTCAAACTGGGACACTCACATCTCCGAAATCGTCGGAGCACAATTTTAAACATACTTTATCGTGATAAAATGACCACATATTTGGTGTTTATACCACTACTTTTTCCCCTCAAATAATCATAAAACTACAGTTTGTGTCACTATTCAACAGAGCCCCATTATAATACATTTTGATCAACATGACATAAGCAATTGATAATGTAGGAAACAGCAGAGAATTGTACATAATCATTTGCATGGATGCACCAAAGCATTTAGAACTTGTTCAAAGAAATAAGAAAGTGCTTTTTTGATGTGCACAAGTGACACAATGATGTGAAGACTGAACAAGTAGTTTTGAGAATTTCAATTCTGATCTGAGAAATGCAACAAAGCAACTGAGAAAAACTGTAAATATAGACTGTTCTCCAGTCAAGGATGCACTAGTTCTGCATTCTGCGGCTACTTCAGTCAGCTTAAGTCAGGTTTTATGCAAATCAGGTCATATGTCTTTTCCTCAGCACTCTTGCTTGACTTCAACAGAAAAAATCAAGACATCAAGGAAAGGTGTAAAGTAGAATTCACGAGTGCCCAGGAAAAGACAACCACGGTTCTAAGAGACTCTAGAGGGTTTGACCGTAACTTCTGCTCAGATACTTCTCGGGTATTTCACTCACTGTTTAACTGCAACTGGCCCTTCTTAGGAAGCAAATACACTGAGTGTTATTCTCAAAATGCTGTCCTAGTCTTCTGAGAAAAGACATAATGTGTGTGGATATCTTTCAGTTTCACGGAACAGCTTGCTGTGGAAGTTGGGGGATTCTTTGAGATGTGATTTAGTCACGACTGCATCCACACCGACACTTCTTTGGGAAAAGTCAGTGCCAAAACCAATTCTTCTTCTCCCATGTTACTGCACAGTTTCCAGAAAACTGGTCGTCATCATACTGAGCAATCTGGGATGTCCCACTAACAAGAAGTTAAAAAGGAACAAAGGATGACGAAAGACTATTCAGGGAATTGATAACTCTTTAAGTAACTCTTAATCTTTTGTTATTATTGTCCAAGATAAGCTCTGAGCTAACATCCTGGTCACTTCTGATAACGTCTGAACACTCTAAATAAACGTAAACCAAAGTCACGAAGCTGAGAACAGACTAAACATTAAATGTCAAAAGAGCATTTCTGTTTCTCGCTTTGTCATCAGCCTCGTCATGAGCAACTTTTTTTTTTTTTTTGTCGTCAGGTGTCGGTTTTTAATTTATTTCTGTAGAAGTGTCTGTCAATAAAGGACAGAAAACTCCAAGTGGAGGATTCCACAGAAATCAGCTGATAAGACGCAGAACACCTCACTTCACCTTTCACTTCTCAAAATACTCAGGAATGTCCTGAAAACCGAGAGACTTTGAGTGAAACTGCTACATGTGATTCACTCATCAGCCTCCCTCAGACCCACAAGAACACCCGCATAGACACACTTTGTGTTTGAATATCTCCTCTTAATGTCAAAAAATTGATAAGCCAGAGATGAATTAAGTCATAGTGTGTATATCACTGACTCATGTTCCACTGTGCGTCGCTGTATGTTTCCACCTCTGCTCAGCTTCTTCCTCAAGCTGAGATAATTATATCCTCAAACTCGTCAGGCTTTACTTGAATCAAACTTGTCAGTATTATATTCGGTATGACTCATGCTTCTGTGTGTTTGTTTGTCTGTGTGTGTGTGTGTGTGTGTGTGTGTCTACATTCGTCTAGACCCAAGAGAGTTTCAAAAAAATCCCCAGAAGATCACAAAGCCTTATGGTAAGGTTTGGTTTCAGCGTTGGAGGTTTTGGTTAGATATGAGGAAGGAATTGGAGGCGGCTTAAGGTTACAGCGTCAGATTAGAAATGAAATGTACTCTACATTGTGTCAAAAGAAATTGACACATACTCTCGCAAATGTCATGAAACTGCAAAATTAGAGAAACTTCTGATGCTTTTCTTGTCTGACCCCATCTCGACTGCAGTTCCCACACATTCGGATTTCGTAACACGCACTGTCTTGTTTTACCGATTAAAAACGTGCGTGTCAAGGGACTGTCTGACCCTTAAAGCTCATCATTAACATACAAACCAGCAGAGACTAAAGAAAGTTACAAACAAGACATCAACATAGTGCGTATCCTTCAATCACACCAGATGTGACATCTGCCAGGCTTCGGTTGGTGAGGTAGCTTCAGGTTTAAATCGACTGTGGTTCTCTTCTTACCAGGACGGTAACTTGTGCCAAACGGCTAACCTACCCTAGAATAGATTAAGCTCCAGACAACAGATCGACCACATCAGTTCTCGTGAAAAATGACTCCAACATTCCTGAAAGATCAAGATCTGACTGAGACACAAAAGCTTTATTTCCTACTTACTGCCCACTGAAAGAGAAACAGAAGATAAGTTGATCTACTTGTTGGTTTACTTTTATAATTGCTCTTTGATTGCTCCCAAAACTGCCAAGGTTGCATGAAGAAATATTCACAGAATGTCTTCCACGCTTCACCAAAAAGTTTGATTTATTTTTTATAATTTTTTTTATTTGTATGATTCGTCTTTTCATTTTGAATAGCACAAAGTAACTCCATCTGTCGTTTTATTGTACAATCTTGAGATTCAATTGGATCTCGAATCTTGAATAACAAACCTGCATCGTCCTGACTCTGGCTGCAGCAGTTGTGTTGCTTCTAGCCTGTATTATATTTTAAACTTCTCGTATTGCTTTAGACTTTTAGTTTAGTTTAGTTTTTTTTGTGAGAAAAATGCCAATCTTAAGCTGTTTGTGTTTGCAGTAGATCGTCTGATCCCAACTACGGCCCTTGAGTTCACTGACTGAAGACCAGCTTTGCCGGACTGCAGTTGTTCCGGTTTAATGAGGACAAATAATGAAAAGATATCCTGGGTATGTTGAACTTGCTTCATAACGCAGGTCTGTTTGAGGACGGCTGGAGGGAGTGTGGGATCGTGCAGATTGTTGTCTTAACCTCCATTGCGAATCCATGTTTTCTTCAGAGAGTTTCAATGAGGAAATTCTCATCTGTGTCACTGACTGATCTCTTTGTTCATGGCATGTCACCTATAAGGAACAAAACACAACTTGTTAGCAAAGTTAGCAACTAGACTAGTTTTTATCAGAGGGGATCTTTAACACCACAACTGCCAAAAGTGAACTGCATTTGGTGGCATTATTACAAGAGTTTCATTTTCTCCCTGTGTGTAAAATACTGTATTAACAAAGAGTGTTCAGCAGCTACGTATGCACAGTACACTGTGTGGAGTAAAAAGCAGAGAGTGGAGGTCAACCTGGCACAAGGCCGAATGACTGGACTAACAACAGTGACAGCAAAAACAACAGAAACACTGGTGTTATTCTTGTAAAGATGCTGGGAAACCTTGTCATTGTTGTTTGGCACTTTGAGAATGCATGCCGGATACTCCACTTTAAACAAGCTAAAGTCAAAAGCTTACACATGTTTTCACAGATTCGTCCATCAGTCTGGTATGAAAGGTTAGAGGTTAGATACTTAAGAACCTTCTATCTTCACATCAGTTACACTCCTTTGTCTCTGATAAAGACCCGACTGCGCTTCAGAGGAGTTTTCTGCTGGGCTCTGGTCCAATATGAAAAAATAAGGTAATAACTGAGAACAATAAATCATTCAGATTAGTTATGCTCTCCTGAGCTCTGTGTTAGAAGCAAGTTTGACAAAGCCAGGCTTTCTTTGTGTTAGCTGGCTCAATTAAACCTACAATCCCACTCAGAGATAATAGTTATCCCAACAGTGGGTACAAACTTTTACTGATAACCAGAGTTATTTAATGCATCATGTGACTCTTCTTCCACACAGCATGGTCCAATAGTGTGGCGCCTACTTCAGTCAAGAGGAACAGGTTGGTATAACTGAGAGCTACAGTCGTCCCCAAATGTATTCATACCCTCCCATTAAAGAATGAAAAAACAGCTGCCACTGAAATAAGTTGAAATTGACAAAAAGAAATGATAAATAAAAATTTAATGAAAATCATGACATTGCTTTTGAATTGTGGTTCAACAGAAATAAAATAAATAAATAAAAAACAGCATGATGAGACCCTTAAACGAATATTTTGTTGAGCAACCCTTTGAGCCAATCACTGCAATCAAGTGTTTTCTGTAACTCTCAGTCAGACTTCTGCACCTGTTGACAGCTATTTTGATTTTGGCCCACTGCTCATCAACAAAGTGCTCTAATTTGTCCAAGACAGTTTATTTATTTATTTAAATTATTTTTTTTTAACAACAATTCAAAAGCAATGTCTTATTTCACTAAATTATAATTTAACAAATTTTTATTTATTATTACTTTTTTCAGTTTCTAGTTATTTGAGTGACTATTGGGAATTTTGCCTTTTCTTTAATGGAAGAGTATGAATACATGTGAGGACGGCTGTATGAGCTACTGCAAGTGACGCGAGAGAGGATTGCTGGTAGAAAACAATCATTCTTCTGAGTTAATATATGTATTTCACCACTCAGTTTACTGCTCATGATGATCATGGCAGCTGCACATTAGAGATGTTAGCTCTGACATGTGAAGGACAGCTGGAGATCACTGACGTTTTGGGCCAAATCAAAGTAAAAGGAATTCATTGAATATTCTCTGTAACAGATATCAAATCTTTCAATCCATTCTGCTTATTTACACACATTTTGTCTATGCGCTACATAAGGCTAGTTTAGCAGTAACAACTTGTGAACTAGAACTCTAACTCTGACCTTGATCTAGCATGTCTAACCACTAACCCAAAAAATTTCCCACTTCCTCTTGAGGAAATTTTAATCTGCATTGGCCCCTGTTTCTGGTAAGTCTGTGTAACAGTCCATTTACTACCAAAGTAACCTCACCCACTTGTCACTTTGCCCTACAGAGATGAATCACTGTGGTGATGATACTGTACACTACCTTCCACGCTTCCTGTCAGTCTGTCTGTCCCATTGTCTGTGACAGAGAGAGGACAAGGTATGTGACTACGAGGGAGTGTGTTTGTCACCGCCCTCTGGCTCCACCCTCTGCACTTAAAAAACCACTCCTACCACTCACACAACGCAGAAGTACCACACTTAAGCAAATAAAAAGCAAGCAGCAAGAAAGTAAGTTTAAATACATTTTTATTTAAAATATAATAGGAACTTTTTTCTAAAAATGATGTCACATGTAAGAGGTGTCGTGCCTCCAAATACAGTACAGGTAAGTATCAGACTTAACAGCTCAGGACATATTCGAGCTTTCAGTGCTGACAGACATTCATGTGTGATGTAAACATTCCGCAATATTAGAGTATTTAAATTTGCTACAAAAATAAATCTCCCCGGTGCCGGCCGCCGTCAGCGGTGGTTTCAGTCGTACCCTCCACCACGACTCAAGATATTTAAAAGTCCATCCTTCTAATGTCCTTCGACAACATTTCTGGGCAACAGCGAACCCTTCAGTTTCCAGAGGAACCGTCTCCCCTGCAAGTTTTTTTATCTCTGTAAAAGCTCTGTTGTGTCTGTAGTTTACTCTTAATGCAGCACACTTTTTGTACTTCCTCAAGCCCAAACGGCGTTCTGTCCATGTGCAAGTGGGGGATGAGTCTCTAGAGGTAACGTGCGTTGAAATGTCATGCAGGAACACCGTCCATCTGGAGGCTGCTGGTACATGACCGTGGTGGTAAGGTCTCTTCAGAAACTGCTTCAGCGCAAAAGTGAATTTCATGTGTAACCGTGGCGACGCAGATTCCAATACATGATGGACAGGCATCACCAACCCCTCCAGTTCACAGTTACTTGGTAAAAGCTGCCTTCTTGTGATTAAAAGTAACACCGTCAGGACTTTATAAGGCAAGCTGGTCACAGTTTGTAGGGGAATTCCATCAGAAAGCCTTGGACCACGTGCGTGACTGGCAGCTCTGAAACCCGGCTCGCTCCTCCGCACACCTGCATGATGCGCTTCCTGCATATCTCCTGCAGCGTCGGCTCCCATTTCCTGTACGGGACGCTCAGGCTCTTCTTGGGAGAGTTGCTGTAATGCTCCAAGAGGGCAAAGAGCGTCGGGAAGGAGCGCTCGTTGCCCGCCAGTGAGAACTTCTGCCGCTTGTAGTCGATGCGCACGCTGACCGGCCCGCTCTTGGCGTGGTAGGACAGCGTGAAGAAGACGTCCTTCTGGCGGCTGTCTCGGATGAGGAAGCTGCCCAGGGGTGCGTCCCTCAGCATGCGGTGGGCGTCCTCCACCCCAAGAGGGCCCCAGTAGAAGCCGCAGCGCTCGAGCTTGGCCGCTGTGTCGGTGATGATCTTGCAGTCCTCCTTGCTGGAGAAAGTCCGGAAGTGAGTCAGATACACGGAGGGGACGGTTCTCGGGTTGGGGCTCGGACTGGCCTGACCCTGAAGCTGCTCCAACTCCGGACGAAGTGATGATGACGAGGAGGAGGAGGAGGAGGAGGCGGAGGACAGAGAAGATGATGAAGACAAGGATGAGGATGAGGAGAAGGACGATGAGGACGATGATGAGGATGAGGAAGACGACAATGAGCTTGACAAGTGGGTCTTGTCATGGCCTTCTACTGTGCTGTCGGCTACCATCCTACAGGGGAGAGTGGCCCCAAACCCTCTCCCATCTCTACCCACCACACTGACATCCTGAGAGACAAAGAAGAAGAAGAACGGGTTATTACATTGAAAACCAGCACCACTTTTGCAAACACTTCAACATTTTCCTGAAAAATTACAAACTGTGGCAGCAAGCGTAACTATTTACAGCCTCAGAAGTCTCCAGACCATGTAAGGCCTGTTGCTCCAAAAGAAACTTCACTGACTCTGTGCATTCTGGGTATAGTTTAGAAATGTATTACACTTTCCACTAAGTTGTGCTCTGTTTGATATGACTGGAATCTGCGGTTTGGGTGATGTCAGCCACAGCCAGATTACTGTACGCTGTCTAGCCGCACACACTCATACAAAAGTTTAAAGTGGTTATGGCGGCATTTTCCTTTCATCTGCTTCTCCTCAAGGACTTAAATATCAGGTTGAACATTTAAAGCAAAAACCAAAAACAGGATACTGGTGCATTGCAAATTGAAAGCACTTGGAAATACGAGACTTTGACCCCTGAGAGGCCGAACTGAAACTGTTTATTTGGATTAAATAAAGAATTAATACATTAAACAATATTAACTTACACCAAGCAACAGGCCTAACCTGTGTGCGAGTCATCTTTTTTTGCTTTCTGGTTTATTGGAAGTGACAAGTAAATCACACCGAATTCCAGGAAAGGTTAATGATTAACAAGTTATGACTCTGGTGCAACTGGGATTCTTGTTTGTATTTTTATGGTGTTATTATCATAAACATCAGACAATTCTAATCACATGTTTAAGCCATTTAGATGGATAAAATTCAGATTGTAGTTCCCACTTTAAAATTTCTTTAGCATTACAAGACTGTTAAGAGCGCACAGTCTGAAAAAGGTGAACTGTTTCACACCTGGACAGCAGCCAAACAGTGTCAGAGTGAAAATGCATTCTCAATTTCAACCAGCTACACTGTAAAACTAAAAACTGTAAATAAATTTAAAAAAAAATAAAAAAATAAAAAAATAGGAAATATGTGGTAGTAAAGATGCCAAAAAAAACAATAATGTTTAAAAACTGTAAAATATATATATATATATATATATATATTGACATAATCTATAAAATATAAATATTTTTAGCTAATAAATTAATTTTGTAATATGTTTACACACAGTAAAAGAACAAATAAGTATTTATAAAACATATTGTAAAAAAATATAAATTAGAAAAAATATATACAGTTGCTTATTAAACATAATTATTATGAGAAAAATCTGTAAAACAACAATTAAATGGGCTGTGTTCAACCCTCAATATATATATACAATTTTATTTCATTTCTTTAAATATTGGCAAATATCTGTGAAATAATGTAATTTTATAGTCGAGCACTGTAAAAGAACTAATTACCATTTGTACAAATACTGTGTTTTAATCTGGACATTACTGTTTTGTTTTGTTTTTTAATGTTTAATAAGTGGTTTTTTGTGTATTTTCACTAGTAATTGTCGATAATTTAACAAAACAGGCGAAATTTGTCCAAGAAATGAGTTAAAAACTGAACCTTATGTTCAGTTTTTACAGTGTGCTGCATCCCTGAATGCACTCAGGGACACTGACAGCTTAAAGCACTTACAAATTATTATTATTATTAGAATAGCGATTGAAGAACAGTCCAGCAGTAAAGCAGAAATCAGGATTCTCACCGTTGTGTTCTAACGACGGCGGCGGTTTAACGATCCGTTTGTCTGTAATCCCAAAAGTGGCGAAACGCTGCGAAGCCGCACAGCGACTCTCCTGGAGCAGCTAATCCGCGAAGCAGCGCAGGGCGGCGGGGGAGAGGAGCATCGGAGGTCACCTGGCGGTTCAGACTGCTGGCTGTGTCTCCCCAGCCGTCAGATCGTGTGTGTGAGCAGCGCGACTGACGCTGTGCTGCTTTAAGCTATAAGGCGTTCCGGGAAGAACGAAACCGAAACCTAGCGCGAGAGCCCTCAGTTCTTTTCAGCGAGTTAGAAAAAAAAAGAAAAACCACATCAGAGCGGGGCGTTTACAGAAATCCAGGTGACAGACAGTAATAGGAGCGTTTGTTGAAGCTCGTTTCTGGCGTTACTTCCCGAGCTTGTCTTCGGTAGTTTTATTTAGGTGAACACACTTGTGGTTTCAAATGTTAATACAACACATGCATGCAAAAAAAAAAAAAAGTTTATTACCTGATGTGACCCTGCACGAAGCAGTTTACATCAAATATGAAAGCACATTTATTTAATCTGTTCTTGGGTTTTTGCATATCCTAAAGATAAAGTTCCTGATTCAATTCAGACTCTGCATTTTTTCCAGGATAATGATCTCCTGTTCCAACACATGTAAAAACAATTACATCAGCTCAAGTCCTGCTTTTTTTTTTTGTTCTTTTTAAAAAGCAGTAGTGAAAAAAAGAATCCAACCAGTTCTCCTGCTGCACTTCTCCCCAGGTTCTTCTGCAGAAAATGCATGACTTGGGCTTTCACATTCAAGGGTGATTCATTGCTTCAGAAATACTCATATTGTGACATCCAACAGTCATTTCACTATTTTGGAACTTGGAGCTTTCAGAACTCTGTTTCTTTGAAGCCACGTTGAGCCTTATTTTAAAATTGTGCATCCCTTTTTTTTTAAATGGCAGTATGCAGAGTTAATGGCATTCAGATAACACGTCATATCACTTTCTGATTATCCAGCGAGCCTGAGTTAGTTTTCACCAACTGCCAACTGTTGCGCAACAGTCTGCAGTCCTAAAGTCTGAGCTATTTTCATGATTTCTAATGATATCATCTGAACAATTTGAATGTAGACAACTGATACTTCAAACCTGTTTGACTTTGTTGGTTTTTTTAAATCAAATTCCACGTGATGTGAAACTGAGTTTGCTTGTTGGAAAGAAAAATCTTTCCAAGGAATCTGACTGAATTTAATCGAATCAAAGGCCGAGCAGGAACCTTTCCAGATTTCTTCTTGCTGCAAGGATTTGGATGTCGACGGTGTGCATGCAGACTTTTTGGCAGATGTTTGTATTATGACTTCATCGGTGATTCGAGCTGAGTGATTCACTGATACGCTGAGCAGCTGTACAGCAAACTGCAAAATGACATAGCACAGTGTAGAGTGAGCTCATCTGTATGGTAAATATTTGTATATCTAAACTTTATGTTACGACAAGGCAGCGCAAAGAAGCACAAAGTTCTGCATAAAAGCTCACCTTGTGCAGTTTTTCACTCTGCTTTTTGCCTCCACACAATGAAGACTTCTCCCTAAAACAAAATCCTACTTGTGGCGTTATTCTAGCTTCACAATTGGAGCAGTGTGTTGTTTTTTTCTTTCTACCGCAGTCCCAGTTTTCCAAGACAAAGAATGAAAGACTGCTGCTGGCTCTCAGATTTCAAGCCCTGAACGGTCATGTTTGTCAGGCTGAAACACGACGTGAAAGTTAAGGAAAGACTGGAGGTCAGCTGGAATTGTTTATAAGGACAGACAGGCAACAGGCACTCATATGCAAGATAACACCAGCTGTGTGAGGTCATGGTGCCTTCGTGGCTTGGTAACTTTCAGTTTACTAGGAGTAGTCTGAGTCAACTTGTGCTAGTACCGGATTAGACTGGTGGTTACATTATGCATATCGAATGGTTCTAATTACTTGTCGACTTACAATAAAGCTCTTGGGCTTTGGCTGCATCATGTATTTGTTCCACATGGAAGACTCTGCAGAATCCAGCAAAATGCATGAGTTAGGTCACAACACATGCATTTACATGATTCAAGCCATCATCGAATTGATATTTTAAAATCTCAAAACAGCATCTGCTTTAATATCTAGTTGTCAGTTGGTGTGAAACAATGTCATTGTCAAGTATTTCTAACTCTTTTAACTTTTATGTTTTGTGGTAGTAAAAGATGATAACCGATGAAACCAAAAGTATGAGAAATCTATTTTTATTGTCACTGGGTTCATGGGTATAATAACCACGGCGCAAAAATAGAGCATACAGTTGGATGAGTGCAGCTTGTTCCAAATAAGGAAACAGAAAGATAAATGCAGGGAGTGAAGGAGAGCCGCTTCACTGGTCCCTCAGCTCTGCTCCATGTTGTTAAGTTGGTGGTTAAAGAATCAGTTTAATGAGTAACAGATCCTCATTGTAAGACCGGCTGTTTGCCACTGCTGGTTCTGCTTGTTGTGCATGTCTGTTCTGGATTTCCTGCATGCATTGCAGCTGTATTCTAAATCCTTAACTTCTCTTTCTTTTGTAATACTGTTTTGAAACAGTGCACACATGCAAACATGTGACTTGCGTGTAGCCTAATTTGCACGTAATGTTTTTGTTTGTATGTGTGTGTGCATGTTCCATGAGTTTCATTTCTGTGAAACAGGGAGAGAAGCAAGAGACTGAGCCGGCTTAACAAAGTGCGTGTTGTGTCCAATTGAAAATCCTTGCAGGCTGTTGAGAATCTCTTTGCATGTACGAATGCAGACAGAAGAGATTTTCATTGCACAAGTTACCACAAGTTGCTAGTAAATTCTGGGATCAGTTTTGTTTCCTTAAAGTTTTGTTGGATGCAAATCCAATAGTTAAAGCAGGTTGTTTTTGTCTTTACTTTTGCAGAACTTGCAGTGTAGAGCAGGCTTCAGTGACACATAACAGATGAATGAAAAATGCAGCATAGGAAAAAAAGTCTATTTTTATTGTTTCCAGTTGTGCAAGAGCCCTTTGCAGTACAATAGTAGTTTTGTTGGAGTCTGTCTGTTTGCATGCACATCCTGGGACATCAGCAGATGAACCCACATGAACAAGTCACAGCACATGCGCTCGGGAAACTTTCTGCAGGAGCGAGTTTTGATGGTTTTTCACTTTTACCTCCTGAGATCTGCAGAGACATTGGTAACGAATGAACTTTCAATGCATCGACTTGTTCTGTCGATCAAATGTTTTCAGCACCTAAACGGTCTGATAGTTTTTCACTATTTGGGTGTGTCATCTCTGTGGCTTTGTGTTGGGGAAAATGAAACTTTTGCATTCCTAGTGTAGCCCTCTCATTGTTGATTCCAGCCTCACTCCACCCATCTACCAAAAAAAAAAAAGGGAAAAAAATCTGCACTGTCTTGTGTGCAAAGGGGAATACCTCAAGGTTTTTAAAAATCTTATTTCTGTTCTGCGGCTGCAGTAATCGTTTGCACATTTTTCAGCTTTGTTGCTTTGTTCTTTACCATTCGTGCTATGTTTACTTTTGTAGGACTGTGTGATATGATTGCTATTGTTGCCAAATATGTTATCAGCATTCAGTGTTTGCTCACATCTAGCCTCCTATTTTGATCGACTATCTATTTACATGGGAGTATTATGTCTCCCTGCTTTCATTTTGATGTACAGTTCCTAAACCTGCCCTTTAAACCATTTCTGTGAAGTTTTGCCTGTATGTTTTCTGGAAGACAAATCTTATCCCTAACTCACAGTTGTCTTGCAGACTGCGTCAAGGTTTTCCTCTAGGATTTCCCTATACGTCGCTGCATTCATTTTACGCTCTATCTTTACAAGCCTTCCAGGGCCCGCTGCCGAGAAGCATCCATACATCATGACGATGCCACCACCATGCATCATGGTAAGGAATAATGTGTTCAGTAAACATAGTGTCCCGCCTGATGGCTAAAAAAGCTCAATGTTGGTCTAATCAGACAGGATCTTCTTCCAGTTGACTTTGTTGTCTCATACATGCCCTTTTTCAAACTCTATTCAAGATTAATATGAGAATTTTTCAACAGTACCATTCTATTTACCACTTTACCATAAAGCTTTGACCAGTGAAGGACCCAGTTGTTGTCTGCATGTTTACTGAAGCTTGTAACTCCTCCAGAGGAGTCATAGGTGTCCTGGGGCCCCCCTCAATAGTCTCTCTCTTTTTGTGTTGTTTGTTGAGGATGGTTTGCTTTAAGCAAGTTTGCACGTGACTTATTTCATCCTGTTTTCAATGATGGATTTAGATGTAGACGTTACGTTGGCAGTACGCATAGATGCAGCAGCCCCTTTAGGAGACAACGAAAGCGAACGTTTTGAGTGTCTTGTCTATCCCAGACGTTCATTCTGCAAACCTTGCGACATTATTGCAGGCAGACAGAAGACAGCTAGCTCTGGGCAGCATCTGCGGCAAGACAAATATATAAAATAATAAAAATAGCAATAATTTATTTTGTAATTTATTTTAATGAATTTTTTTATTTATTATTTTAAAATTTTTATTTAACTTTTTTTTTTTTTTTTTTTGCATTCTGTGAACCCGCAGAGCCAGCAGTAGATTTCAGAAAGTGTTGCCGACATCAGGCTGCTCTCGGCGACTGTGAACGCTGTCATAGTTGTCAAACCGGGACGGTCACATCTCCGAAACTGTTGGAGCTAAATTTTAAGCAGACTTTATCTTGATCAGTTGACCACAGATTTGATGTTTATATTCATTAAATGAAAAATAAAATAATAACAATAAATAAAAATAATTGTAAAAACTAATAAAAACACATTATGTGTTTTATTTTCTTTATATTTCTACTTTTATTAGCCTTTTCTTTTATGGATTCATTTTTGATTAATATTGCTTTATAGTGCCACATTATTTATCTTTCATTTTATTTATTCTTCTTTTTATTTCCACTTCTATTTTACTATTTGTTTACTAATTTATTTTTGTCATTTGGCACTCTCACTACTCCATACTTTTCACTGAGTAACATAAAAGGGTCTTTTTTGGGGGGATTTTTAATTTTTAATTTGTTTTTTTTTTTTAAACTGACCGTGATTCAATACTGAAAAGCAGTAACGAGAAAACTTCCAGGGGGAGTAAAAACTTTTTTGTAGGCGACGTATTTCCTAATCTAGACATTTCATGGCCTTTACAAATGATTAGTAGTATTCCAGTAAGGGAAATGGCCTTGCTACATAGCAGAATGTACTTTCAGTATGAAAACGAACTAAAAATGTGCTTGAACTCGTTTATTGTTAAGGTTTATTACTTTCAGTATTGCTGTACTTTCATTTTTATGCATTGTATGTTAATGGTGGAATAAGATAAGATAAAGCAAGATAAAACTTTACTGTTCCCAAAGAAAATTCTTCTCAAGCTATTTTAATCCATACACACTTACTGCTAGCTATTTATTCTGTGTGTGTGTGTGTGTGTGTGTGTGTGTGTGTGTGAGTGCTGTAGAAAAATCTGGTGTTCATATGCAGCCCTGCAGTTGTTATTGGCAAACAAACGAAGTGGCTCAGACTGATTAACAGAGCACTTTTCCAGTGTTGGCTTGAAAACGGAAGGTTTAAGGGAATATGAGAATGGGAGCGAGAGGAGCAGTAAATCTGAAACATACTAACTGTGAATGTAGAGTCACAGAAAAGGTAAAGTAAAAAGGATCGCTGGTATTTATTCTGTTTGATAAGACATGGGTGCTGGCAATAGCAGTTATCTTTTCATCACCATTACAAAGTACACATACTATAAAGCGTGCTGTAAAAGCGTTTGTGTTTCTCAGGTTATACCAGCGTGTCCTGGTGTGCCCTTGTGCCATAAAATGGAGACTAAATCCCTTAATGTGAAATCTTTATTGTTGGAATTGTTTTACATGAGCTCCACGGTTTCGTTTTGCTTCAGCTCAGTACACAGCCAACCATCACAAGCCTGTAAGTGATTTGTCATGTCTTTTACAAGAAGGGAAGGTGGTTTAAAGAAAGTTCAGCAGAAAGACATGCTACAGACCATATGTTAAACTCATTAGTGAGATATCTGAAATTGTTGCATAAGAACAAGTTTGTTGAAAATGATGTGTCATTTATTCTCCATAAGGAAGTTAGTGACTTTCTGAGAAACTGTTGTGAGGAAAAAGGAATATTTTTGTTACTGTGCCAGAAATTTGAATAACATGCACTTTTTTGGATACTGGCAAGCAAATCGTAGCCTGAATATAAAACTCACACTCAGGGTGCTGTAACCATGACATCTGCTATTGTTACCTTGCCGAATGTTAATGTACATAATTGTTGGTTAGATGTCAGACAAGAACCGACAGGCCTCTGGCAGCGCCTGGCAGAAGTTCCACTGCAGTAATTTTGATCAGGCAGTTCCTGTATTCAGCTGTCATAACAAAAATGGCTCGGGATGAAAGTGGAAGTACAGCTGCAAAGAAACCCTGCTAATTATTGGAAGGCCATTCTAGAAAGTCGCTCGGGCCTGTGTTTTCAGATGCAGATAAACGGTCCTTATCTGTTGTGTGGTCTAGATTACAGGAAATCACGTGGACTCTAAATGTAGTTATGCTAAATGTGAAAGTCAAATTGTGCTTAATAAATTCTAGGTGTACCTTGGAACCCTTCAATGTAAAATCTCAGTTTACAAAAATGCATATTAGGTGTCAACCCAGAAACCATTATCCTACTAAATTTGTCAATTTCATTTGAATTTCAGTTGTTTTTATTTTGCCTTTTGCCTTGTTGTCTATTCCACTGACTGACTCCTTGCTTCTCCAGGCTCCTGTCTTCCCAGAAGTCAGTTGGTTTCATTTACTGCTGTCTTTGGTAATTTGTTACAAAAATTCAACCGTAACAGAAACTACATTACAATGACAGGCGTACACTGAAATGCAGCACGACAACAAAGGCAACAATCAAGACAACAAAATGCGCATACTGTATCATTTGGTTTTGTTTACCAGAGCTACACTGATTTCCAGACACTGATGCGGCACCACCCTGAAGGTACCGGTGAGTATTTACCAAAGGGAACATGTGATACATCACCTGGGATCGTCTGGCCTTTTCCCATCACTCGGGTTTCACAAAGCTGTGTCGTGTTGTTTGTGCTAGACATATTAAAAATCACATATAGGCTGTGCAGACAATGAAAACTGCCAAAGAATGAAGCACAAATGAACAAAAACAGAAGTATTAGTGCATGTCTGTGTACTTGAAATTTAAATAGTATATACACGGGTGCTGTGGTTTAGTTGGTTAAAGTGCCTGTCTAGTAAACAGGAGATCCTGGGTTCAAATCCCAGCAATGCCTTTCAGGTAGGGGTGGCTCAGTAATTTAGGCTTTAATCCTGTGTGTTATGGTGGGGCTAACCTTTGACCCCCACATCCTAACAAGCTGGCATATGTGAATTTAAGAAAATGTACTTGCACCATTTTTCATCTGTTCTGCATAATAACAAATGCAAATGAATAATGAAATCGCTCAAAACTTTCTAGATATGTTCAAGTATACAGTTATCACAATATCACTTGTTTATCCTGCTGCTTCACCTTTTTGTTTCACAACAACTGAAGAGTTTTTGTTTCCTTCACAGTCAGAACGAAGCCACTTTGAAATAAATTAGTCTTAAACAGATTCATTGTCCGGCTCAAGGACTCATCTTCAGGCCCACTTAAAGTCATGAGTGTCTCTTGCTATTAATCCACCTAAGCCCCTTAAAAACCATGAAATCAGCGTTAAATCATGGCCATTCTGTTAAGACACAAAGGTGACTCAGCAAATAAAGAGACTTACAGGAATACTGTCGCAGCAAACAACAGGTTCACTTGAAAAACCAGAGTGACTCCAAGAAAACCAGCCTGGTAGCTGTACTGGTTAAAGTGTGGCTGGAGCTTCCCCCTCATTACATTAAACTTCTGATGAAAGATCCTCTGGAATGCAGCCAGCGAGGGTGATGTGATGATTTCTTAACAACGCAGTGCACTCACTGTTCCAGACAACAGCGTTCAGCTGCTGGCAAATCTTAGCTTTTAAACATTTTGTAGATTTCTGAATCTGAACCGCCTGTGCAAGTGGTAAAGAAAAGCACACACTGATAAGTTAAGCAAAGTGGAAAACTGCGGGCCTGTTGCTTGATGAGAGGCCAATCTGAGTGTTATGCTACTGTGATTGTTTTTATTCAGCCCATTTCCAACTGCAGTCAGAGAAAAAGCACACAGGGGAAATGAACCTCACTGGGGCTTTTAGGGATTTTCAAAAGAATACTGACGTACAGTTGGTATTTTTATGTGAGAGTCAGGAACAATTAAAACACAGAGGGTCATCTAACACCATAAAAAGGGAATTTTTTGTCTTTTATCTCCAAAATTGTTGGTGGAATGAATATTCAGGTACCTATCGTAAATATCTCCAAGTATAAGTCCTGCATTTGAAACTAAAAATTCATTTGAGTAAAACAACAAAAACAGACCTTCAAATAGAAATGAAGTATAACAAGTATTCATAAGCCCATTAAAAAAAGTTGTATCCATGTCTGATATGTAGTTATATTCAAAATTATTAGATGCATCGGTGCATGTGCAGCATGTTGCCTTTGTAGTGATCTCGCTTAGCCGGCCTGTTCTCCACAGCTGACTGAGGTGGATCTAGTTTCAGTAACCTTACACTGGATATACTTTGGTATTTTAGTCTGAACCCTCCAGTGAGTCACAAAATAAATAAGGAAGGTCAACAGGAAAGAAGCAAAAACTAATTCTGACACACAAATAGTAATTAATTCTTCTAAATATTTATCTAATCTTTGCGTCATTTGGGGAAATATTGGGTTTTTCTTTGAGCGTCACAGATTTAATTAGATTTTTTTTAGTGTCTTAGCATCATAGTTTGTTTAATATAAAATCTCAGTCTGAGAAATAACTATTTCCTATAAGTGACTTGTGAAAAGGCTGTACTGTGTGTGTGTGTGTTCTTATGCGCAAGAGCAAGTGCATACATCTGCATGTCACATAAATATTTAGATCTGAGGTCTATAAGTTCACGGTCCTGATAGCAAGAATGAAGACGTTCTTGCTGGGTTTCCTTGTGGTCGCCTTGAGTTCACGTAGGCGCCAAACAGTCTGTTGCTCTGGTGTTACGTAAATGTAGTGGAGTAAAAAGTGCAAAGTTTGCCTCTAAAATGTAGTGGGATACAAGAGAAAGTGAAATACAAGAGTACTCAAAAGTGCACTATGATCCTCTGACTGTGTGCACTATATGATCATAAAGGACGTCTCAGGACTGCTCACATTTCTTACTTAGCATGTCACACTGTTACTGTAAATAAGAAGACTGATAAGAAATATGCTTTGACTCTTGGTTTCACTTTTAATTGTTCAGGGAGCATCAGAAGGTCTGTGGGCTTTTTATAAATCACATAAATTGTAACCTTTAGATTATCTGACCAGCGCTGGCCCGGTAACCGAGAGTTCACAGGAAAAGCAGCATTTTAATAAAAACACACACACAAAGGCCTACATTAGGGACATCCTGTTGCTACATGCTCTGGTGAGAAGATGAAATATGACCCGCAAAGTTCAGCTTAGGTTGCATATCCATTCATTAATTCAGCTTATCAGAAGCCAAGACATTACAGTGTGGTTTATAATGCTATGAGAAATCCCCAACAACAGTCTTATTTTTTATCATCTCTCTCCTGATCTGAGGATTATTCCAACCGGTTCCAACGGCAGAGTCTCTGAACACTCCCCGTTCATTAGTCAGGTTCCATACAGTACTACTTGGTTACTATTCAGGCAGTGACAACTCATGAGGATTAATGATTCTTCTGTCAGTTCTTCTCTACTGCTTGGTTTTTAACTATTCTGACACAAAACATCATGCAGCACTGCAAAGGGCAAGTAAAGAGTAAACAGTTTTTAAATTTGTATTAATACCATGTATGTGGATCTGGTGTTCCCTCGATGTGGAAGGAAGTTTCCCAACGTTGCAAAACTGCAATGCGTTGCTTCATTCTTGTCATTTGTTTTTCCAGTGTCCTTAAGTTATCTGTCACGTGAGTGGTGAAATGTTGTCGCTAGCTCACCCGCATTCAGTTGAGAGTTAGCAATGTCTGAGTTTTCTTTGGACAAACAATAAATCATGGACCCGAGGCCTGATTTATAATGCCATATATACAACGCATGCTGTATATTCTACAGGACTTCCAGGAAACACCTGGAGAGGATATAAGTTGCGTTTTTACCTTGCACCAGCTCCCACTAAGTGCGAGTACCGCTGAGTCTGTTTCAACATCAACATCCCATCCCGCTATAATAAACTGTGCACAAATGTCAAAGCAATATATAAATCACAGCACAAGTTTAGTAAAGGTGATAATGTGCAAAAACCTGCACAGCTGCATGTCAGTGCATTTCTCTGCATACAACACTGCCTCTTTGTTGTTCTTCCACAGGCTCTAGATGTCTACGCAGACAGCCACTGGTTTGAGGCTTTAGCTGCCACAAGAGCGGTGGAAACCGGGGAGTGCTCTTTGTTGCTAAAAATTTCAAAACCTCATACTCTGAAAATGCAATTCAATTAAAGATTCCAGCCATCTAATAATACACAAAAGCAAATTAGACGCAGTAGCTGTAGCGAGGGTGACGAGATAAACAGGTGCGAGGTCTCAGAATGAAACTGAAATCTAATCATCTTAACAATTCATCACAAAAAGTTCTTCACTCTGTTGAGAGGAGCTGATGCGTAGTTTCCTGTCGCTCCCCCATTTTCTAGGAAAATGGGTTTACGTGACGAAAAGGCTCTGGAGGTGAAAGAGGAGGGTGGAGAGCATTTTGTCTCCGACCACAATCTGGGTCGTAATCAGTGTAAACACGCAGACATATTCATTTGACAGTTTGAAGATACACTATCACTAATGCATATCAAAACAGATGCATGCACAAACTCCTGCGTGCACAGCTACTAGTGCACACACACACACACACACACACACAAAACCCCACAAACTGCAAACAGCGACACATGTGCAAACATATAGCATTTTGCACTTCAGAATGAGTTGTTGCTTTACATGCCACACCATCATGATCTGTGTAACTGTGTGACTGCGTGCTGCAAATTGTGTTTATATATGCTATGTGGGCTATTTATTTCTGAGTCTGCGTGTGTGCAGGCCTTCGCAGCAGTTGTGACTGTTTCTAGGAATACGAAAGCGAAAGTACTCGTCTGCGCCGTCAACACATTCCCTATCAGAGCGCATGATAGTCAACACAGAAGCCTGTAAGATTTATTGCTTTTGGCATTGTTGCATTCCCCTCTGTGCTGCCTTGAAGGACTCTTGGAATGCACTTTGTAAAAATGTGTTTTTGAAGGCTTGTAATTTTGCATTTGTTAGGTAAACAAAACTTTTAGCATTTAAAAACAAAACAAACAAACAAAAAAAAAACACATGCAGAGAAGACCAAACTTATTACAACTTGTTTAAAGCAGTTGTCAAGATTGCTGCATTTGCCCACATGAACTTACAAACCAGTGTGAATTTGCACATTGAAAAACAAAGACATGACTCAAAGGGAAATACTATCTGACATCAACAGTTTTTTTAATCATGTCTGTGCAAAGCAAACAAGGTTAAATTTTACCTTTAAAATGTTTTTCTTGAAACTGCCATTCAAGAGGGACATCTTAGCCAGGGCAAATCTGTGCAGATGCATCTTGGACTGCAATTTTTTTATTCTTTTTACAACACTGGTAAACATGTATTTCTCTAAGCTAAAATTTACAATCATTTTGATTATTCCGTGCTGATTTAAAACAGTGATGCAGGGATCAGGATTCCACCCCCTTTTCTTAATGCATTGCTTTGTCTGAATGATAAAAATACAGTTTCGAACAAATTCCTCACCTTGTGTGTGTACACGTACACACAGCTTGCCCTCATGACAACCTCGCGTGAGGCCAGAAGTGTTTGCAGCAGCGTCAAACCACATCTCACCTCAGTGGCTATGAAATCTGCTGAAACAGAGACTTATCTGTGCAAACAGCAGAAATGGCAGCGATATTTTGCTTCGTATTGGACGATGAAATTACAGGTCTGAACTAATGAGGGATTTATTGTTTGATTTGAAGTTTTTTTAAGTTTCTGTAAGGACTAAGCCTGCAATTCCTTATTATGTATTCTTTTACAGTTGTTGCGCAATTAATGTCTTGTTCTCTGTCAAAATGACTTAAATCATGGCATGTGCACGATATGCATGCACAATATGTGTGTCTGAAGGAATAATGGTGTTATATTACAGCCTTGCAGTAGCACATATTATCATCAGTATCCTGAACAAGTTTATATGAGGTGCAATCTCTGTTCCGGCTGAACACGAATTGAGCGCATGGAATCCGGCACAGTCACAGAGATGCAACAGGAGCGAGCAGCAACTGATTAGTTAAGACGAAAGCCATGTCATGCGATCGACATCAGGATCTGTGTTGCATGCATAATCAGGCCAGATGACAGCCTTCCCTGGGCCCAGGACAAGATGATATTAGATAGTAGTAGTAGTAGTTCTGTCCCCTAATTGTAAACACTTGCAGGTGGGCATATGCGATTTCATGTGGGCCTGCACACGCTTTTTGCACACTGTCGAAGTCTGAGATTGTCTCCGTCAATAGGTCCCAGACAAGCCGGCCTTCATGCTGAGGATCTTCTCAGGTGACTGGAGGTAGACTTACAGCTAGAAAGCAGAAGATATTGCAAGACAGTAGAAGGTGCGTCAGGCCAGAAACGCACCAAGACTATGCTTGTCGACATTCATGGGGTTGTACATGGTGCACTTTGTACCCTCATCAACACCAACTTCTGCTGTAACATCCTGAGGTGTCTGAGGACATTCAGTAGAAAAAGCCCGAACTGTTTTTGCAATGTAGCTGCAATCATAACAATGTGCCTACCCACAAGCACGCTGATTACACATGGCGACAACACAATCACTGTTCTCAACCTACCTGTCTCACCAGATTTGGTTCCCTGTGACTTCCTTCTCTTCTTAAATACTGAGCTCAAGGGTCACCATTGTGACAGTGAATGAGATCCAGAACACGTTGATTGCTTGATGTGCTTAGAGAACAGGACTTCCACGGAGTGCTACACATGCACTGGGAGCAGCGGCAGCTCAGCTGAAATGAGATACCGTTTTTGCTTTCTATAGATGTAATATTGAACCTATTTGACCTCACTATGTATACTGTAAAATGATTCAGCTGCAGTTCTGTTTTCTAAAAGTATTTGCGCAGCACTAGTTCTACACCACAGTTCTGTCCTGTGACCACTGCCATTTCTGTTACCTTCATACTACTTTATCACTGTTATCAGTAGATTACAACACTATTAATCCATATGTAGATTCACCATGCCCTGTTAGTTGTCTAACCTTAACTGTACTTTTGTCATTCTTGTCCTGCTTCTTCAACGCCTCATCTGTATGTAGCTGCTGCAACATGCACATTCAATCAATAATGTTTATCTTATCTATTACTACAAATTATTAATACAACTTTCTTAAATCAACAGCATATTGCATATGATCCTGACTCAAGAACACAATGACAGAGGGACCTGCTGTCACTGAACCGTGAGTACAACAGCACACATAAACAGGAGCATGCTGGTTATGATGTTGTCTTTACGGGATCCTGGTTATGTATTGTGCAAGTAAGCACATATCCTGGTTTCAGATTCCTGGAAAAGCTTTCAATCCTGGTTTATGATACACTCAGATACCTCAAGTATAGGAGCTAAAGGAGCAGGTCTTTACACTCTCTATTAAAAAGAGTCGAGTTGCTGAGATGTGTTAGAATCGAGGAAAAACCTGAACACTGTTAGTATTCTGGAGACGGAAAAATAAAAGACCAAATTTCTCGTGTTCCAGGTAAAATATTATCAAAGCTAAAAATAAAAATCAAAACTTGGATTTTTATTTTGTATAAACATTGTCAGTTACAACTAATACAACACTAGTGATGACCCTTCCTACTACTGCCTTGATAGTATTACCGCTATCATCAAAGTTGCTTTTGCTTTCTTATGTGATATAATAATCTGCCTTTATAAATGACTCCGCCTCTTCTCAATAACATAAAAACAAATTACTTCCAGGAATACACACACACACACACACACACACACACACACAGTTTTATGCTTATCGTACGTGGCGCTAATCGTAATTCTATTCTTTCCTCTAACAGTCTCAGTCATAACCATCAGCAAACACACACACACAAATACTACACACTGTGAGACACGCCAACACACCACAATTCTGTGGTCGTCCCTCTTCCACATTGCTGAAGTCATGTGACCTCCTGTCAAAATTGCTATCATCTCGGTAATATTCACCGAATAACCCACAAAGTCGTGTCAGTTTGAGAGCCTCCACTTTGAGCGACACGCTTGAATCATGGAAGATTTTTTTTGTTTGTTTGTTTCTTCGAGTATCACTACAAAGCTAAGGGGTGGTTCTATTTTAACAATCGAAGCTTACACCCACTCAACTTTAAACCATTGCATGACCTCATGTTCTAGAAAACTGTGTCTACTTAAAAAAAAAAGTACATTTAATGCTCCTGGAATTGTACCTTTCGCTTTCAAAGAAATGAAATGATGAAATGAAAGTGACATCAACGTCATGTCGGTGGTCATTTAACAAAAAAGGGAATAAGCAGTTACTGTTTCTAACACGGTGACTGTAAAGACTGTCAAATATCGTCTGCCTGTGTTTGTTTGGATGCTATAAAAAGAAGGAAATGACACTTTTCTGCAATAATTTGGTATTTCATAAGAAGATGTTGGCAAACTACTTACAGTAAGTACACACAAACAAACACCTAAGAAACTTGGATTTAAAATTGAATCATTTCGGAGTTTCACTTGCGATTTGCTCCTGATTTTGGCAGTTAGGTCACCAGTTGATACCTGATCTTTAGAAAAACACAAAGACAGCGTGGCAACAGATAAGCTACGGCTCATTAACGGCGTGTTTGCGTGGGACGGAGTGTCTGAAATGGTAACAACTGAAGAATCTTTTGGATTACTCAGTGCACGGACATGATTATATGGAAGGGCTACAATAATAACAAAAAGCGTTATTTCCTCATCAGACAATGCTGGTCTTTGTTTGAACTTGTTGATATGTGGCTTTGTCACGCTCAAACTCACTGGAGGGGCCCGAAGATCACAAATAAAGATAAAATGAATAAAGGCCGAATTCCATTTAACTGCTTTGATTTCAAATTCTTGTGCATTTTGGGCTCGTTGGTGCAGCTATAGGTTTTTAAGTTAAATAAAACAGAGCCGATGTTAATGTTTTCTGCAATGCTTACGGCAACAAGTCTGCCGTGACAGAGGTTTGGGCCATTTTTAGCTTTTTATCACAAAGGATAAACAGAAATAAAATTAGGAGGCATGAATTTTTAGGATATTGTGTGCAGTTACGGCAGAGCTGGCATTTAACGTTTAAGGAAAAGTTCCATTTTTTATTTGTGTCTTTGAATGGAGATTCTTAAGACTGATTCCGCTTTTGTCTCTGTAAGGATAAAACAAAAAAGCTACATATCAGCACTTCTTAAACTGGGTTCACACTAAATGATCTCACGCTGAGTCCAAACACAGGGATCTAGTTTTTTAACCTTCTCTCACCTTGTATGACAACTTCCACCTGAGTTTTGTAATTTTACGCAACATCGCATCCATCTATTATCTATACACCGCTTAATCCTCACGATGGTTGCGGGGGGGGCTGGAGTCCATCCCAGCCGACTTAGGGCGAAGGCAGGGGACACCCTGGACAGGTCACCAGTCTATCACAGGGCTACACTTAGACACAGACAACCAAGCACACTCACGATTTAGAATCACCAATTAACCTCAACATGTTTTTGGACTGTGTGGGAGGAAGCCGGAGAACCAGGAGAGAACCCACGCTGCACGAGGAGAACATGCAAACTCCACACAGAAAGATCCTGGTCCGGGACACGAACCGGCGACCTACTAGCTGCGAGGCAACAGTGCTAACCAACTGCACCACCTTGCAGCCCCTTTTCACAACATGGCAAAGTGAAAGATAGGCCAAAGGATAACCAACCTACACTATCCTCTTTGTGTGACCCCTGTATAGATCCAAAGCCGTCATTCTTTTACCTTTTCCAAACACAGGACAATCAGTATCAAACACATTGCTAGCCTTTGTTTACATTCTTGCTAGTTGGCCCCTGGCAAGTGACTGACGGCATGCAACAACTGGTTTGCGATGCATAGTCTCTTGTGTTTCTTGGCCGTCACTGCAACATTTTCACAGGCTATAATTCCCTGTGTTATTATCAGACAAAAATGTTGTGCAGTCTGAATCAGGATCTTTTATTACCACCGATATCTTGTTTGTTTACAAAAATCCGATCGTAAAACAGCATGATGGCATTTTACGAGTTTTTTTTTTTTTTTAAATAAAGCCTGTGACTTCCTCAAGTCTTATTAGCGTCATAAGGGCCAAACCAGACTTCGGGAAGTCCCGTTTGAGGATTAGAGCTATGTTAACCGGCTACAGTTGACTGTTTAGACGTGAATTTAATGTCAAACTTTGTGGAAAACTGAAGAACATCCGCCTCCAAATGCAGCCGTTCTGTCGGAGACAACTTACGAGTTTAATGTGTTCATTCTAATGATAATCTCATAGAGTGTGCTTTAGTAAATGGATGCAGTGAGCAGTTCTGCACAGTGCAGGTCTGACCTGAAACAGACCAGTGCATGACAAGCAAATGAGGCAGCAGGATTTACATGGAAAACGTCTTTGTAAACTGGTTAACAAATTAAAACCACAACATTTGTTGTCAGAGCTCCTCCCTCATCCGCTTTGGAAACTGTGAAGGCCTCAGCTTTATTTGCTATTTTTTAACAGCTATTATTCCCCGTTTTCCCCCTATATACGTGTTAAGTGGATCATACAATATCCAGTTATTTGATTATGTGCTTTAAAAAATTGCTACCAGTGGTCTCTTTTCGTGAATATTTCGTATATATATTTCCTGCTCCACAACCTCATTATCGAAGCAGACAATCAGGTTTAGAGAAAGAAAAATAAATCCGTACGAGAAACAAGTAATATGATGAATGAGCGTTGGGAGTTCCCTTGAAGTACACGTGTGTGGTGGGAGTGGTGCCTTCTCCTGTCAGCTGCATTAGTGGAGGGATGACAGAGGATAATAAGTAATTATAACTCATGACTGTACTTTAATATATACACCCCAAAAAATGTCAGATTTTCAAGAGAAAAACAGAACTCCTAAAAGGACATTCTGATTACAAGGATCCTTTTCTACAAAACCATTAAGCCCCATTGTACTGTTTACCACTGTGGCCGTGACCTTAGCACATGCAGAGCTGAAAATATGACTTCTATAGGAACAATGTGGCACGTCTACCTTTAGTCTAATCAGTTCAACTCGACTGATTGTTCGGCGGTGTTGGGATGTAACTAAATACGTTTACTCAACTACTTTGAGGTATTTGTACTTTATTTGAGTCTTTTCTCTTCCTCTTTCTACGCCGCTGTACCTCAGAGGGAAATGTTCTGTTAACTTCACTACAAATATCTGTGAGCTTTAGTTACTTTACAGTTTAATTGAGTTTTTTTTTTTTAATGCATGAAGCGTAAGATTGTATAAAATGTGCTTTTTTGTTCTGAACTGAACTACTCAGCAGTTTGTAGAAGTGCAGCCGATTAGCAGATGATTCAAGATAGTTAACTGACAAAAGTAAACTGGCAACTATTTTCTTAAACATTATACCATTTTTCATGTAAAAAAGCAATTTGCAGGTTATTATTATTATTTTACAGTATTTTAATATCTTCTCTTTTTTTATTTATACATAATTTTAAGATCTGGTGTGTTGGTTGGACAAAACAAACACAGCGAAGGTGTCACGTTGTGCTTCGGGTCATAGTGACAGCATTTCTCACTATTGTTTTTTTTTACAAATCAATCGACTGAATACAAGAGAAAATAATCAGCAAATTAGTGCATAATGAAAATAATCAGTAGTTACACAAAAATAAAATCAAAATTAGCTCCGTCTCATTGAACACCAACATTAAAATCCTTCTTTTACACGAATGCATGAGTGATCATCTAATCTCCTGGGACATTTTTCTGCCCAAAAAACTCTTACTTGTGATACCTGAAGTGCATTTTTCTGTTTTATTTGCATACTTTTACTTAAGTAACATTTTAAATGCAGAATTTTTGCTTGTACCTGAGTATTTTTTACAGTGTGGTATTTTACCTGAGGTCAGTGAGCACAGACGGTGTCAGTTGACGGTACGGCAATCAAGCATGATAACAAATATGTAGCTTTGTCTCCCTCTAGTGGCAACAGCCTTAAAATCCAAGTGTGCCAAGACTATCTTATTTTCGTCATGTTTTCTGTGCAGTTTTATTGTTTATGGTAAAACTGGTAAAACATAGGTTTTAGATTCACTTTTAAACAACAAGGCGTGGCACGAAGTAAAGTAAGATGAGACTGCACGGTGGAGTGTGAAACTAAATGAAGACGAAAAGACAGAAAAAAGTTGGAAAGCACAATATTAGGTGAACACAACATGTCTCTGTACTGGATATAACCACTAGAGTGCACCATTTTGTAATTTTGGGTCAGTCTCTCGGCCTCCAAGAGAGGGAGAAGAAATCGGAGAGACGTACTGTAAATGAGAGACAGGCAGAGTGAAGGAGGGTCATGATAAGGTGCTGTGTGGGAGTGTTTTGCTAGATGAGAAATGGAGATCACCATCAGGCTGGAGATAGAAAGTCTCTCACTATTTTCTCCCTCTCTCTCTCTACTTTCCTTCATCTATACCTCTCTCTCATCCTGTGTGTCTCCCATGAGATTCAGTTATTTGATATAAATAGCAGTACTGTAAGCAGTGCAACGTTTTGTTTGTTTGTTGCCCCCCCCCCCTCCGGTTCCTCATCACTCATTTGATGATCAGAGATCTAGAATTCAGGGATCTAGAAAAAAATCGCTTACTACCATAACCACCTCCAAAGAAAATGCAAAATAAGCAGCTAATGTGTTACTAGCTATGTGTGTAATATCTGGCATTCAAGCTCATAACGTTAAGCGCTGGAACTTCTCGGATCATGATTTGCACATCTGAAGGGTCTTTATAGGCACTAATGTATCCTCTTTTGTGAAAAGGTCAGCGCGCATTTCCTTCAACAAACAGACGAAGCCTCCAACAGGTTGATTGAACGTTGCGCTGAGGGCGGCTCAATGCTACGTGATATTTTCTCCCGGTTAAAGCTCCTCTCCAACAGGTGAAAGAAAGCGGCATGAAGCCTGAATCAGAAGAGAAATGTTGTTTACACCCTCCCCAGGCCAGCAGTGGGAGTGAGCAGAAACAAGAAACTGCAGCGTGAGGGGAATTGGCTTGGTTCAATGTGGGAGAAAAAAACAAGAAAGGGAAAACGTGCAGCAGAAAATACAACGATAAATGCGAGATGTCCTCCAGCGAAACACCGTCTTGCGTGCTTCGAGCTTATGCACGCTTGCCAACTCAGGTGCGCTGAGACCGTGAGGTACACGCACAGCAACAAACAGTGGATTTTATTTTACATGTTGTCAGATCCACAGCTGCATTGCACATTCTGTTCGGTTACGGTTCCTTACAGAGAGAAATAGGATTTAAATGCCTGCATGTGCATCGGTTTCACGTGCACCATGTTTGAATATTTTGGTTTTTGCATTTTTTGTGGAGCTGAAACAGGCCATGTAAATATTCTTTTGCCACCAGTCACTTGATGTGCCCTTCATTATGCACAGCTTTGAGCCATAATACAATTGAAATAAGTGAGTTGGATACAAATTGACTTCTTACACAGATGTCCTGACAGAAGAAATCAGTCAAATAGAACAAAACTGTTATAAGTACCAGGTTGTTAATGTGTTTATTTCTGCTGTAATGTTGAGCATTTTAACATCTATGGGGGAGTCTATGGGGATGGACTCTTTTGGGCCGAGCCTCTAGTGGCCAGTCAAGGAACTGCAGTCTTTTCAGCTTCATTGTAAAGTGTTGTTAGTACTAACTCTATTAGTGTCAATTACAATGTACAACAGTATTTCCTAAAGTTCCTAAAAGACCAAAACAGTCCTTGAGACAGTCGAATGATTTTTTGCTGGAAAATGTGACAATGCATAGTTAGAGGGTGGCTCGGTGGTTAACATCACTGCCTTGCAGCAAGAAGATCCCC